>NW_025421337.1:0-155790 GCF_011764305.1 Mustela putorius furo | reverse complement strand
TAAGCAGGGAGAACATCCCATGGAAAAGACAATCTCTTCAGTAAGTGATGTTAGGGGAAATTGGACAACCACATGCAGAAGAAATGAAGATGGACCATTCTTCACAACATACACAAAGACAAACTCAAAATGTATGAAAGAACTAAATGGAGACAGGAATCCATCAAAATCCTAGAGGAGAACATAAGCAGTAACCTCTTCAGCATAGGCCACAACGCCTTCTTTCTAGACCGGTCTCTAAAGGCAAGGGACACAAAAGCAAAAATAAACTTTCAGGACATCATCAAATAGAAAGCTTTTGCACAAAAAAGGAGACATCAACAAAACTAAGAGGCAGCCCACGGAATGGGAGAAGATATTTTCAAATGACATTACAGATAAAAGACTGGTATTCAAGATCTGTAAGGAACATCTCCAACTCAACACACCAAAAAAACAAATAATCAAGTCAAGAAATGGGCAGAAGATGTGAACAGACACTCCTCCAAAGAAGACATACAAATGGCTGACAAAACATGAAATAATGTTCAACATCACTAGCTGTCAGGGAAATTCAAATCAAAACACATTGAAATACCACCTTACACCAGTTAGAATGTCAAAATTAACACGGTGGGAAACAACAAGTGCTGGTGAGGGTGCAAACAAAGGGAACCCTCTTAAACTCTTGGTGGGATGCAGCTGGCACAGCCACTCTGGTAAACAGTGTGGAAGTTACCCCAAGACGTTAAAAGTAGAGCTGCCATATGACCCAGGAATTGCACTCCTAAGCATTACCCCAAAGATGCAGGTGTAGTGAAAAGAAAGGGCCCATGCCCCCTAGTTGAACCCCAATGTTCATAGCAGCAATGTCCACAATAGCCAAACTGTGGAAGGAGACAAAATTCCCTTCAACAGATGAATGGATGAAGAAGATGTGGTACACACACACAATGAACTAATACTCAGCCACCAAAAGGATGAATACACACCATTCACATCAACATGGATGGAACTGGAGAGGATTATGATAGGTGAAATAAGTCAAGCAGAGAAAAACAATTATCATGTGGTTTCACTCATACGTGGAACATAAGGAACAGCAGGGAAGATCAAAAGGAAGGAAAGGGAAGGTGAATGGAAAGATATAAGAGCAGATATAAGAACAATCCAATCAGGAGAGTTTTTTTTTTAATATCCCTGAACTTACCTGAGGGTTCCAGAAGCGAAGGGGATAGAGTGTGCATTGGGTGATGAGTATTAGGAGTGCACGTGTGGTGATGTGAGCACTGTTTGTCATATGCAAATAATAAATTGTTGATCACTACCTCCAAACCTATTATGTAATATTCTGGCTAATTTAACATAATAAATAAATAAATACATAAATATCAAAAATAAAAATAAATAACAAAAAGAAAAGAAAAGAAATGAAAAGCTGTAGTCTTTATCACACACAGGGTTTGGTTAACACTGATTTTCTTCTTCTGGTTATTGTTACGTCATTAGAAGGAGCTTAAAACAAAGAAGGGTTTGTGACAAGCATCACTGGTCCTCATTTCTATCTATATTTCTACCTATATATGTATATTTAATGATCATAAGTATATACAAACTTCTAAGTCGGATTCACCTAGGTACTAGGATTCTAAGTGTGTATTATTTCTATTTTTTTGTGCACGGTGACTTTTTAAAAAATTTTTATTATTTGACAGAGAGAGACAGTGGGAGAGGAATCAAGCAGGGGGAGTGGGAGAGGTAGAAGACGACTCCCTGCTGAGCAGGGAGCCCATTGAAGGGCTCCATTCCAGAACCCTGGGATCATGATCTGTACATTTCAAATATTCCAAGTTATATTTATCATTATTTTATTCATAAAGCATTCTGAATTTGACACATATACTTGTTTTACTGATAAGATTGATAAGATGTACAAACTTGGGGATAATTATCTAATTAGATCTTTAGTGTTCTTAAAGACTATCCAGATGAAATCCCACTTCTGAGACAGAAATTAGTCCACTATTATTTCATGGATATGAATTTTGATATGAATTATTTTCTCAGCATATTTCTATGAAGCACGTTTATAAAAAATTGTCCTTATGCTGTTAAGAAGCACATTTTTATGCTTTTTCTTTATACATACCAGATTCATTACAATGAATAATATAATAATTATATTTTGAATAAGAAATTTGGGCTTTTATTTAATACTGTGAATCAGTATAATTTTCATCTAGAAGTTGAATGAACCCATTTAGGCTTCATGTTTTATATTAAAACAGCAGGACACAATGCTATATTCTTAAAGCTTATCATGTAACCATGCAGAAGCTGGTTACCATTAATTAGTTTGCTGTACAATTAGAGAGAGGACACTTTGTTACTATGAGACTTATTCCTCTGCAAGTGTTACCATGGCAACCACACAACTTTGTCTGATGAATTTGCTAATAAAGGTTTCCTACAGATTCCAGAGAATTATCAACCCTTACTAAATCAAAGATCCAATTAAGTACAGTTTCTAAGGGGAAATATAAAGTTTTAACTCTTGCTAATTAGGAGGTTATTTAACAAGGCTCTGTGGGTGCTCTGATTAGCCAAACTCATTAAAAGTTTTTCACCTCAATCCCAGGGGCCTGTTTTAATTAGCTCCTGAAAACCACTCTTTCAATTAGGGCCTTTCTCTTCCATGCTTAAAGCACAACTAAGTAGCCTATGATTTGCCTTGTGGGTTGGGATGATAGTGAGACATCAGCAACAACACAAAGCGGTGTTAATAAAAAAAAAATGTCAAATTGTGCTTATACAAAATTTAGTACCAGACATTGTGCCAGGAAGTGGAATGCTGTTAAACTTCTGGGTATAATCAGTTTTCATTACAAGATATATCAGTAGCGAGGGAATACTCCCACGAGGACCTCTCGTAAAAACAATTATGGAGTTTTTAATTTTGTGACAAAATCATTTATGAAATAAAACTAAGTGTTCTTGAGAGGATATGGCACGAGGAGTAGGCATAGGAGGCAGGCAATTGGTGGAAAAGGGAGAAACCGAGCTCCGCTGCCTGAGCAGGGAAAGACCCAGCATAGCAGCCACTTGAATCCAGGACCGCTGAAGAAACCATGACCTGAGCTTAGGGAGAGGCTAAAATACTAGCACCCCAGGCCGTCCCCCTAAAGGAACAATTTATACAAAATGTATCTAGTCGGAAGTGAAATTCAATGCATTGTGGGCTAGATTTATAGGGGGGATCACGTAATTCCAACACCCGAATAAATGATTTGGAGGTGCTACTGTGCGAAATCGTCCCAAAATATAGAAGGTTTGCGAATGCTATTGAAGGATAAAAAAGCTAATTGCTTAGTAACAAGGGGTTTACTATGTGAACAGGCTTAAAGAAATATGAAACAGATCTCTCAGACAAATAAAATTACTGAAGAAATACCCTTAATTCAATTGCACTAATCTTATTGTGGGATGGGAAGGGAAGGGAGTGAAGGGAATGGAAAGAGAACGGAAGAAAGAAGAGAACGAGAGAAAGAAAATGATTATCAAACTATTTGCCTTCTGAGATCCTTTTTTATCTCTTATGTGCTGTACTATATTACTAAGATATTCACTTCCAATGATAGCATCAAAGTGTTAAGGCATTGAAGAGTGTTTAAATCATGAAATGGGGATCCACGGACTTCCTCTTTATTTCTTCATAGCTACTCACATTCTGACTTCTCTGGTAGGGATACACACCATGCTCCAATGCTAGGCAAAAAAAACAAAAAAAAGACCCTTTGTAACTACTATGATTTTGGGGGTTATTTTTTTTCGTTCCACTTAGTTGGTTAAAGAGCTAAACCTGACTGTGTAGTTGTTTGGTAACTCACCCTGAGATTTCATCTATTTCCTTTCACCTAAACTTCACAGGCAAACTTGAAATTTTATAGATTCCCCTCTGAAAGTGAAAAAAAAACCATGACCCCAAAGGACACCCAGACATTAAAAGGAAGTAAAGAGGCTTCCCCTAAAAGACTAAATTATTATTTTTTTTATTTTTTTAAACTTGGATATGAAAACATTAGTTGAGTCATTAAATAAATTTATCATGTCACACCTGTATTTTACAACTCATGGTTACAAAATAGTGAGGGAACAATCTATGCAAAAATACTCTGTGTAATCTTTGTTTTAGGATGTGACGCAAAATGGAAATGTATTTTTCCTGTAGCAATGCAATTAATCATAAATATCTTGTTACCTCATGGTATGTCTCAAGGGCTAAGACATTTCCTGTAGATAAAATATCCTGACTTTCTCCTCTCCTGCAGCTGATAATTCTTATTATTTGGAAACATTAATCTAAAATGGGCAGATGATATTGAAAGAATTTAACTTATTTCCCTGACACATCTAAAGATATATATCTTTGTACATTCTTGGCCCAACTTATTTCTTTAATGGACTCAATTACAATCTACTGCTCTTCCTTTTCATTAAAATGGAAAGTCACAGAAGAACTGAGTTTCTAAGCTATCTTCAAAACCAGTATTTTCCTGTTGTTGTTTTTTGTTTTTGGTTTGTTGTGTTTTTTTCTTTTTGGTAGTTCTTATATAAATGCTTGTCCATTTACACATGTAGGGTTATAAATAACTATACTTTAAGGTCTGGTAGGAACATCAGAGTAGAATTGACAACATCTCACTCACTTTTGTGCTTTGCTTTTGCATAACACCCTCTGGGTGATTAACATGACTATGAAGTAATAGAAAGGTTTGGTTTTTGGAGACTGGGGGTTATTATGAACAGTGATCCCAAGAAAAGCACCCATATATTTTCTATGTAATAAATGCATAGCGAGATTATTGGTTATAAATGTCAAGTTATTAGCTCAGATTATTTATTAATTTAACTTTATTATGTTGTTTTTTCTAAAACCAAGTTGTAATGAATTTAGACATCTTCCATCCATTATGAAAACTGTGTTTATTCACAGATAACTAATAGTATTGTGAGATTTTTTAAATGTTTTTGTTTGTTTGTTTACAGTTGGCTTTGTTTTGTGGTATCTCATTGTGACCTCAGTATTTATTTCTCTGATTTCTGAGGTTGAAAAACTTTTCAGCTCTTTATCTGATTTTTAATGTCCTAACCTAGAGTGTTTCTTAAAGGTTTTTTGCTTTTATTTCTATAGGATTGTTTTTACTTTATTTGTTTTGTCAAAGTTACCTATGGTATTTGGGTGAATAAATTTTCAAGCAAGTTCAACCAGTATTGCCTCACACCACACCATAACTTGGACTGTACTCTTGTTGTTACCTTCCTCAAGATTTCTTCTTTATACAAATTCATTAATATTATAGAACAAGCTTGGTGCCTGTGCTATGCAAAACTGAAATATGGACTCAAGAGATGACATTCTAAAGATAACTCCTCTTTTATTCTTTCCAGAAAGATTCTTCCATATGAACTTTCTGTGGATTTGGAGAAAGTGTCCTATGAAATATAATCATTAATGACATCTGGTGGTAGCTGCCTGGGAATGTTCATCCTTACTGGCCCTCCTTTCCATTCCCCTAGCCTCATTCCTCTTCTCCTTCTGTTAATGAGTTCTAAGCATGGTGTTTCTAAGGAAATAGTAGGATGCAAGCTTCTTCTCAGGCTTTGCTTTGTGGGGATTCTGGGACAAAGGGGAATTTTTAGAGTTGCCCAAAAATGAAGACTCTTGAGTTTGGGACAAAGACATCCCTGTTGGCGACCAGTTGGGTGTAGACATCCATCGTATGAAGAATCAATTACCTTGTAACTAAACTAGATGAAACATAGCTGAAATATCAGAATTTTGGATAAGTGGTAATTTTTGCACATGAATGATAATGGGGCAACAAAAATTATAAGAATTTTGTATAGTAATGTAGCTTTCTTTCTCAAAATGATTGAAATATTGAAAAAGAGAAAATATGAAGTTCCAAAGCGTCCAACTGCCAGTCTAAGGCATTCTTAAAAAGGCAGAGTGTGACTGTGTCAGCTGTGGAGAGAGACCTCATTGTCAAGCAAAAGGGAAATATATGACAAGAATCAAGTGCAATCTTTAATTATAAGGATGAAGAACTTCATTGGGTGCTAGATTTAAATTTTTCACACTGGTCTCCTCTGTCAAAATCACAATCCTGGTAGAAAATAAGACCTGTGTCCCACATCAGTACCACTGAAGGAGACAATCCTAAAAACTTTAAAAAAGTTGTCTTTTGTTTTGTTTTGCTTGTGTTTTTAATGTCCAAAACATGAGGTGGTGTCCTGCCACCTTTTGGCAAATAAAAAAGATTTATTTTGCTTGGAGGCTTAACTAATGCCTGACCTGAAACAGGTGATTCAAACACTGATAACTTTTTCGGATATATCTCTCTCTGTTATTCCTTATAGGTCCATACTGGCAGGTAGGACCAGAATACAATACTTTTTTAAGGATAGGTATCTAGATCTGGATAGACTATAATATTCAAACCTGTGTGCCACATATAAAATTGTTTCTTGAATGTGTTGGCCTCAGAGGAACCATATCACATGTCTGTTCAGGGAACAGTTATTTATGATAGAAGCTCTCATTTTGACTCAGGACATAAAGTTTGGTGTGAACCTGAAAAGCAATGGAAGCTTGGAGACAACTGTGGCCAGTGTAAATATCAGAGATGCCAGAACTGCTGCAGGAGTCCATGAAGAAACGCTCAGAAGTCTCAGGTTGTTGGAAACATTAAATCAGGTAAGTGATGTGCTTCCTAAGTAACCAACAGTTGATAGTGTATCCTAGGAGAGAGTCCAGGAGGTCCCCTTCTTCACTATGCCCTTAAGGGAGTTTCTAGTGAGAAGATTATCTATCTTTGAAAAATTTGTTGTAGCTGTTTTCTGCAGGCAGTTTTAACAGTGGAGGGGCTGCTATGGTGCCTCTAGGAATTATGGTATTCTAGGATGCCAGAAAGTGTTTGGGCAACAGGAATGTAGTTATGATTAGCATAAAGAAGATTAAGGACTGAATGATAACTGGGAAATCCAGCTACAAGAAATTGTAGTGAAAATATATATATATATAGGTCACAGTATTCATAAGAGCAAGATAGATGGACAACCAAGGGTGTACTTGGCAAGAATACCAAATAAGCAATTGAAAAATATAAACAAGGAAACAAACCATATATATGACACATGGAAAGGTAAAACATCAGCCCCCCAAAGATGAAAATTATAGTCCCTTGCTATTTCTTTTGTTTTTTCTTTCAAATTTTATTTAAATTGGTTCAAGAGTTAGAATTCAGTGATTCATCATTTACATATAAAACCCAGTTATCATCATATAAGTGCCTTCCTAAAGACTCATCAATCCCCATTCAGCCCATGCTCCACTCATCAACCCCTCCATCAATCCTCAGTTTGTTCTCTATAGTTAAGAGTCTCTCTCATACTTTGCTTCCCCCTTTTTTTTCCCTCCCTTCATCTATGTGTATGTTTTGTTTTCTTAAATTGCATATATGAGTTAAATTATCTGGTACATATCTTTATCTGACTGGCATATTTTGCTTAGCATAATCACACTCTAGTCCCATCAATGTAAGTGCAAATGGCAAGATTTTTTTATTATTTTTAATGACTGATAAATATTCCATTGTCTTTTTAATACTTCTTTTTTTTTCTGTTTGTTTATAGAGATACTTTATCTTGTCAATAAATTACTAATATTTTTTCTTTCACATAAGCCCTGCCGTTTTCCAGTTAGATTTATTTTTAAGTAATTTTATTTTTATAACTAATATAAATAGAGATATGTTTAGTCCCATTTCCTTTTTTTAATGTTCAGTAGCCAGCATATAGTGTATCATAAGTTTTTGTTGTTGTGTTCAATGATTCCTTAATTTCTTATAACACCCAGTGCTCATTACAATGTGTGCCCTACTTAGTACACATCCCATAGTTATCTCTATCTCTCCACCCCTTCCCTTCTTATACCTTCAGTTTGTTTGCTCTGTGTTCCAAAAGCTCTCATGATTCCTCCCCCCCCTGATTTCTTCCATTCAGTTCCGTTTTCCCTCCCTTCCCCTGTGGTCCTCCACTCTATCCCTTATGTTTCCACGTATGAGTGAAACCCATATGATAACTATCTTCCCTGCCTCACTTATTTTATTTAGCATAATCCCCTCCAGTTTCCATCCATGTTGAAAGCAAATGGTGGGGGGGGTATTCATTCTTTCTTGATCGGATGAGTAAAACATCCCCTTGTTGTGTGTTACCACATCTTCTTTTGCTGAAGGGCATATTGCCTCCTTCAACAGTTTGGCTATTGTGGACATTGCTTCTATTGAACATTGGGGGGCATGTGTCCCTTATTTCACTACATTTGCTCCTTTGGGGTAATACCTAGGTAGTGAAATTGCTGGGTTTGTATGATACCTCTATATTTAAAGTCCTTGAGGACACCTCCATACTGTTTTTCAAAGTGACTGTATCAACTTGCATTCCCACCAAGAGTGTAAGAGGAGCTCCCCTTTTTATTTATTTATTTATTTGCATCCTCACCAACATTTGTTTTTCCCTATCTTGATAATTTTTGTCCATTCTAAACTGATGTAAAGTTATATCACATTATGGTTTTTGATTTGTATTTCTCTGAGGGGCTAGTAATGTTGAATATTTGTCATGTGTTTGTTAGCTATTTGGATGTCTCCTTTGGAGGCAGTGACCGTTCATGTCCTCTGCCCATTTCTTGACTGGATTATTTGTTTTTGGGTGTTGAGTTTTGAGAAGTTATTTATACGGAGATGAGACACCATGAGAGACGGTGGACTCTGAGAAACAAACTGAGGATTTTGGAGGGGAGAGGGATGAGGGGTTTGGGTGAGTCTGGAGCACTGGGTGTGTGATGCATAAATAATGAAATTATGGAACACTGAAAAGAAATTAAAAGAATTAAAAATAGAACTACCCTACAGTACACACAAAAAAAAAAAAAATGTTTGGGTTATGGACATTGGGGAGGGTATGTGATATGGCGAGTGTTGTGAAGTGTGTAAGGCTAAAAATTCACAGACCTGTACCCCTGGAGCAAATAATATATTATGTGTTAATAAAAATAATATATAAAAAAAGAAAGTTATTTATAGACCTTGGATATCAAGCCATGTAACCGAAATATTATTTGCATATCTTCTCCCATTCTGTGGATTGCTTCTTAGTTTTTGTTAACTATTTCCATTACTGTGCAAAAGATTTTATCTTAATGAAGTTCCAAAAGTTCATTTTTCCTTTGTCTCCCTTGCCTTTGGAGATGTTTTTTGAATAAAGTTGCTATGGCCAAAGTGAAAGTGATAACTGCCTATGTTCTCCTCTAGGATTTGCATTCCTGTGTCCCCACTGAGATACTTCATCCATTTTGAGTTTATCTCTGTGTATGGGTGTAAGAGAATGGTCCAAATTTCATTCTTCTGTATGTGGTGTCCACTATTCCCAGTAGCCTTTATTGAAGAGGCTGCTTTTTTTTCCCCCATTGGATATTGCTTTTTTTTTTTTTTAAGATTTTATTCATTTGACAGAGAGAGAAGAAATCACAAGTAGGCAGAGAGGCCGGCAGAGAGAGGGGAGAAAAAGCAGGTTCCCTGCGGAACAAAGAGCCCGACGTGAGGCTCGATCCAGGACCCTGGGATCATGACCCGAGCCGAAGGCCAGAGGCTTTAACCCACTGAGCCACCCAGGTGCCCCTCCCATTGGATATTATTTCCTGCTTTGTTGACGATTAGTAGAGCCATAGAGTTGGGGCTTCATTTCAGGGGATCTCTGTTCTTGTGACACTGACCTATGTGTCTGTTATTGTGCCATACCATGCTGTCCTTGATGATAACAACTTTGTAATATAGCTTTAAGTCAGGCATTTTGAGGTTCTCAGTGATGGTTTTTCTTTTAAAAATTTCCCTGGAAATTTAGGTTTCTTTTCTGGTTTCACAGAAATTTAAGAAATTGTTTGTTCCACTTTCTCTAAAAATGGCAATGGCATTTTGATAAGGATTGCATTGCAAGTGTAAATTGCTCTGGGATGCATAGACATTTTAAACAGTGTTTATTCTTCTAATTCATGGATATGGAATATTTTTCAATATATTTGTGTCTTCCTCAGTTTTCTTTCATAGGTGTTTTTTGTAGTTTCCAGAGTATAGATCTTTTACCTCTTTGATTAGGTTATTTCCTGGGTATCTTATGATTTTGGGAGCTATTGTAAACTGAATAGATTCCTTAATTCCACTTCTTTAGTTACATTGTTAGTATATAGAAATGCAACTGGGTTGTCTTGATTGTATCCTGCAATGTTGCTGAATTGCTGTATGAGTTCCAAAAAATTTGGGGGTGAATTTTTTGGGTTTTTTCTACATGAAATATCAGGTCATCTGCAAAGAGAGAGAGAGAGTTTGACTTCTTTGCCAATTTGAGTGCCTTTTATTTCTTTTGTTGTCTGATTGCTGAGGCTAGAACTTTTAGTATTATGTTGAACAATAATGGTGAGAGTGGGCGGGCATCCTTGTTGTGGTTCCTGACCTTAAGGGAAATGCTCTCAGTTTTTTTCCCCATTTGAGAATATTTTCTGTGGACTTTTGTAGACAGTTTATTATTGATACTGAGGTTTGTTGCCCCTCTATTCCTGTATTTGTAGGGTTTTAATCAAGAAAGAATGCTATATTTTGTCAAATGCTTTTTCTGCAACAATTGAGAGGATCATATCTCTTTATTATTTTCTTGTATTAATGTAATCTATCATGTTGATTGATTCGCAAATGTTGAATCACACTTGCATCCCAGGAAATAAAGTACAATGGTGGGTGTGATGGTGAATAATACTTTTAAGGTACTTTTGGATCCTATTGGCTAAGATATTGTTGAGTATATTCACAGCATCCAGATGATAAGGCATATTGGTCTGTAATTCTCCATTCTGATAGGATGTTTCTCTAGTGTTGGGATCAGGGTTATTCTGGCCTCTTAGAATGGACTTTGGAAGTTTCCCTTCTATTTGTATGTTTTTGGAACAGCTTCAGTAAAATTGATATAATTTTTTACTTAAGTGTTTGTTAGAATTCCCTGGGAAACTGTCTGGTTTGGGACTCTTGTTTATTGGGAGATTTTTGATTACTGCTTCAATTTCCTTGGCTGGTTTTTGTTCTGTTATGATTGTCTCTTTCTTGTTTCAGTGATGTTAGTTTATAAGTTGCCAGGAAGGCATCAATTTCTCGTAGATTGCCTAACTTTTTGGCATATAATAAACTCTGAAGGACAGTTTCCACTTCTGCTAGGACCACTGAAAACTGCAGCTTCCAGCAGTGCACACCTACAGCTACTCTCAGAGAAGCCTTTTCAGGGGTCTGGGAAGATCTTTGCCCTTTCGTTCTGCTTTTTAAAAATGGGAGCAAAGCAAGTTGGTGCAGCCACGTTTGGAAAACAGTGTGGAGATTCCTTAAGAAATTACAAATAGAGTTACACCATGACTCTGAAACTGCACTACTGGGTATTTACCACATAGACACAGATGTAGTGAAATGAAGAGCCCATATGGACCCCCAACGTTTCATAGCAGCAATGACTACAATTGCCAAATTGTGGAATGATCCAAGATGCCCCTTCAACAATGGGCAAATGGATAAAAAAAGACATGGTCCATATATACAAAGGAATTTTATTCTTCCATCAGAAAGGATGAATATCCAACTTTATATCAACATGGGTGGGACAGGAGGAGATTATGCTGAGTGAAATAAGTCAAGCAGAGAGAGTCGATTATCATATGCTTTTACTTACTTGTTAAGCATAAGGAATAACATGGAGGGCATTAGGAGAAGGAAATGCAAAATCCGTGAATTAGTGGAAATCAGAGGGAGAGATGAACCATGATAACCTGTGGACTCTGGGAAACAAACAGGGTTTTGGAGGGTAGGATGGTACACGGGTTTAGTGAGCATGGTGGTGGATATTAAGGAGGGCACATATTGCATGGAGCACTGGGTGTGGTGCAAAAACAATGAATCTTGGAATACTGAAAAAAAATATATAGAGAGAAAACAGCAACAACAAAACAAAAAACTGGGAGCAGACTGTGGGCTGCTCACTCGCACACCTGAGGCTCCAGAATCAGGTCCACTTCTGCCCTAAAACCCCCTTTTCTTCTACCTGGTCTTCTCTTAGAATTTTTTGCCCTATCCAAAGAGCTATTTCCCAGATTTTTTTCACGTTGTTGTTAAAGGAAAGAGCGGATATTGACCGGCCCATTCTCAGTTTCTGGAAATCTTAGGTTGTGAATTTCTTCTTGCTCTCCTTGACCAAAACCTGCTTCCTGGTTGCAGTGCTAAGGCTTTTTCCAACCAGTTCAGGAATCCCCTTCTGCTCTGTGGTTCCCTGTATCCTGAGACCAAAATGTCCTACCTAGAATTCTCCATTTTTTTTCAAAGCCCCCCCATCAGGAAGGGGTATCTTTTACTAGTACAGGTTTTCCAAGGACTCTGGTTTTGCCCTCCAGTGTTCTGTCACTTTCCAGACACCTGCTTATGGTGTTTCACTCCCCCTTCAGTTTGTCTTCTTATATATCCCTGAATATTCATGACTCCACCTTTCCTATCTTCCGGAATGCTGCTGCTCTTTTGCTTGTAGTGATCGAGAGATATATTCTTACATCTCATGTTGATTCTGTGGGAGTTCAAAATGGTTTGATAGATATTCAGCTAAATTCAGGGGACCAGTTTAAATGGAGCTCTGTTGGAGGCCACGGTATGGTTTTGAGGCGAGAATCAAACCCAGGCCCTGACTTGTTGTCCTCCTTCAAAGTCCGGACACCCTTAACAAGGCTAAGGATGGAAAAGTTGAGTACACTGAGAAAAGGGTCTGTGCTATGTGTCCCTGCACTCGTCTACGTGACTCCCCACACACTCCCCTACAGAAGGGAACAATGTGGTCAGGGTCATGAATTCTTAGTTGGTCCCTTGTTGTTTCTGTACCTCCCATAACCAACTCCCTGGGTTGATTGTCTTGCTAATGGCTTTAACTGAAATTACCTGGTCTCACGAGGTTTTGCTTGTAGTTAATGTTAAACTTTTTATAGGAACTTGTGGTCATCTGACTAGGTACTGGTGTGTATTACTCCTTCTATTGTGGCCTGCCTTATAAATGCGTGTAAGATGTGTAGTAAAATTGGCACTGTTGGACATCATCTTCAGTGTCCCCTCCTACCCCCAGATATTTGTCTCTTAATTTCTTTTCACCATCCTCTTAGCCCTCATGTTTTCCTGGTCGATTTGTCATGCTAGCCGTGACAAGTGGCGCCCAGAGACGGTGAGACTTTTCAAGGGCTGCGCGTGGGTACAGGTAAGTTATACACGATTCTATAAGAGAACCACGGCTGGTGGGCAATGACAGGAGTAAAATAATATGGGGCCAGTCTCAAATCCTGTGCAACAGGAGGAACTTTTTGTTATGGCATTGCAGGCCCTCTTAGAGCAGAAGGGGTCTAGGCATTCAAAGGTTTTACAGCAATTTTTTGGTGTGGTGTTTGGACCCTTTGCCCTTGGTTCGCTAAAGGAGGAATGGTAAACTTACAAATCTGGCAGAAAGTAGGGGCAAGACATAAAAAATCAGTTGAAAATTAGGGGAATATATGCTTGCGCTGAAAGCTTGGGAGAAGATATTCCCAGAGCTTTAGATCCACAACATTCTATATGAATTAACCTCTATATCTTCTCTTCTAATCATTCTCTTTGTAATTTAAAATTACATAAATAAACCTTCTTTTAGTATACCCAGGTTTCTGGGCCATCACTAGAAAACAGCGGAATCTGACTTTATTTCTCTTTGTTTCTCCTAATATATGTATGGGGGGTCTTCTCCTTTAACTCATTTCTGATGTAACTGCCTATAACCAGAGCCAAGTGAGGTTTAAACGACAGGACCCATCCATATGTTTGACCACACAAGAGACCATTTTGAACCTAAAGATACACCCAGACTGAAAG
This sequence comes from Mustela putorius furo, assembly GCF_011764305.1. Lineage (NCBI taxonomy): Eukaryota > Metazoa > Chordata > Mammalia > Carnivora > Mustelidae > Mustela > Mustela putorius. The sequence continues at coordinate 141,787 of NW_025421337.1, read as the reverse complement.
GAAGGGATGGAAAAGCCATCTTTCATGCCAATTGCCTTCAAAGAAGGCTGGGGTAATGATTCTCATATCAAACAAATTAGATTTCAACATAAAAGACTGGAGAAAGAGATACAGAAAGACATTACATCATTCTTAAAGTGACTATCCACCAAGATGATCTAACAATTGTCAATATCTATGCCACCAATATGGGAGCAGCCAAATTACATAAGACAAACTGTTCATCAAGATAGTCATATTGATATGAATACATTAATAGTAGGAGATCTTAACATGTCTCTCTCTCAGAAATAGACAAATCATTGAAGCAGAAAACCAATAAAGAAACAAGAGCATTGAAAGGCACATTGGAAACAGATGGCCCCACATAGATATATATAGAACATTCCACCCTAAAGCAACAGAATACTCATTCATCTCAAGTGCACATGGAACCTTCTCCAGAATAGACCACATACTGAGTCACAAAATCAGGACTCAACTGATACCAAAAAGATGGAGATTATTCCCTGCACATTCTAAGATCACAATGCTTTGAAACTGGAGCTCAACCACAAGAAAAGTTCCGAAGGAACTCAAAACACCTGGAAGCTGAAGACCACCTTGTTTAAGAATGCTTGGATCAACCAGGAGATCAAAGAAGAACTGAAACAATTCATGGAACCCATGAGATTGAAGACACTTTTGTCCAAAACCTATGGGATACAGCAAAGACAGTCTTAAGGGGGAAATACATAGTCATCCAAGCCTCCCTCAAAGTAATTGAAAAATACAGAACATACCAGGTATCTCTAAACCTTATAGAACTGGAGAATGAACAACAAATCAAAATAACTCCACACGTAAGAAGTGAAATCATCAAGATTAGAGCTGAGATCAATGAGGTAGAAGCAAAAGATACAGTAGAACACATCAATGAAATTAGAAGCCATTTTTTTGAACGAATCAATAAGATTGATAAACTACTGGCACACTAATCCAAAAGAAAAGAGGGAAAGCCTAACTTAGTATAATTATGAATGAAAATGGGAGAGATTACAATGAACACCAAGGAAGTAGAAACAATCATCAGAAGTTATTATCAACAGTTATACGCCAATAAGCTTAGCAACCTAGATGAAATGGATGAATTCCTGGAAAACTATAAACTCCCAAAATTGAACCAGGAAGAAATCGACAACTGAATAGGCCGATATCTAGTAACGAGATCAAAAACCCCCCCAAAAAAACAAGGCCCTTATTTTCACTACATCTGTATCTTTTGGGTAAATACCCAGGAGTGCAATGGCAGGGTCATAGGGAAGCTCTATTTTTTAATTTCTTGAGGAATCTCCACACTGTTCTCCAAAGTGGCTGCACCAACTTGCATTACCACCAACAGTGGAAGAGGGTTCCCCTTTCTCCAAATCCTCTCCAACACATGTTGTTTCTTCTCTCGTTAATTTTGGCCATTCTAACTGGAGTAAGGTGGTATCTCAAATGTGGTTTTAATTTGACTCTCCCTGATGGCCAGTGACGAGGAACATTTTTTGATGTGTCTGAGAGCTATTCGTATGTCTTCATTGGAGAAGTGTCTATTCATATCTTCTACTCATTTTTTATATGATTGTCTGTTTTGTGTGTGTGTTGAGTTTGAGGAGTTCTTTATAGATCCTGGATAATAACCTTTTGTCTGTATTGGTTTTTGCAAATATCTTCTCCCATTCTGTGGATTGCCTCTTTGTTTTTTTTTGACTGTTTTCCTTTGCTGTGCAGAGGCTTTTGATTTTTGATGAAGTCCCAAAAGTTCGTCTTTGCTTTTGTTTCCTTTGACTAGGGAGACATATCTTGAAAATAGTTGCTGTGGCTGATATCAAAGAGGCTACTGCCTATGTACTCCTCTAGGATTCTGATGGATTCCTGTCACACGATGAGGTCATTTCTCCATTTTGAGTTTATCTTTGTGTATGGTGTAAGAGAATGGTTGAGTTTCATTCTTCTACATATAGCTGCCCAGTTTTCCGAGCACCATTTATTGAAGAGACTGTATTTTTTCCACTGTATATTTTTTCCTGTTCTGTCAAAGATTAATTGACCATAGAGTTGAGGTCCATATCTGGGCTCCCTATTCTGTTCCACTGGTCTATGTGTCTGTTTTTATGCCAGTACCATGCTGTCTTGGTGATCACAGCTTTGTAATAAAGCTTGGAATCAGGTAACATGATGCCCCCAGTTTTATTTTTGTTTTTCAACATTTGCTTAACGATTCTGGGTTTCTTCTGGTTCCATACAAATTTTTGGATTATTTGCTCCAGCTCTTTGAAGAATACTGGTAGAATTTTGATCGGAATGGCATTAAAAGTATAGATTTTCTAGGTAGCATAGACATTTTAACAATGTTTATTTTTCTGATCCAAGAGCATGGCATGGCCGTCCATCTTTTTGTGTCTTCTTCAATTTCCTTCGTGAGTGTTCTGTAGTTCCTCAAGTACAGATCCTTTACCTCTTTGGTTAGGTTTATTCCCAGGTATGTTATGATTCTTGGTGCTATAGTAAATGGAATAGATTCTTTAATTTCCCTTTCTGTATTTTCATTGTTAGTGTATAAGAAAGCCACTGATTTCTGTACATTGACTTTGTATCCTGCCACGTTGCTGAATTGCTGTACGAGTTCAAGGAGTTTGGAGGTGGAGTCTTTTGGGTTTTTCATATAAAAAATCACGTCATCTGTGAGGAAAGAGAGATTGACTTCTTCATTGCCAATTTGGATACCTTTTATTTCTCTTTGTTGTCTGATTGCTGTTGCTAGGACTTCTAATACTATGTTGAACAAGAGTGGTGAAAGTTGGCATCCTTGCCTTGTTCCTGATCTCAGTGGGAAGGCTGCAAGGTTTTTCCCATTGAGTATGATATTTGCTGTTGGTCTTTCATAGATAGATTTGATGAAGTTCCGGAATGTTCCCTCTATCCCTATACTTTGAAGTGTTTTAATCAGGAATGGATGCTGGATTCTGTCAAAATGCTTTTTTTTCTGCTGCTTCAAATTGAGAGGACCATGTCGTTCTTCTCTCTTCTCATATTAATTTGTTGTATCACATTGATTGATTTGCGAATGTTGAACCATCCTTTTAGCCCAGGGATGAATCCCACCTGGTCATGGTAGATAATCTTTTTAATGTGCTGTTGGGTCCTGCTGGCTAGGATCTTGTTGAGACTATTAGCATCCCTATTCATCATCAGTGATATTGGTCTGAAATTCTCCTTTTTTTTGGTAGGATCTTTGCCTGGTTTGGGGATCAGGGTAATGCTGGCTTCAGAGAAAGAGTCTGAAAATATTACTTCTGCTTCAATTTTTTGAAACAGATTCAGGAGAATAGGTGTTATTTCTTCGTTGAAAGTTTGGTAGAATTCCCCAGGGAATCTCTCAGGTACTGGGCTCTTGTTTTTGTTTTTGATTTTGTTTTCTTTGAGGTTTTTGATCACTGCTTCAATCTCGTTACTAGATATCGGTTTATTCATGCTGTTACATTCTACTTCCTTGGTGTTAGTTGTGATCTCTCCCTTTTCATTAATAATTTTATGACTTAGAGCTTTCTCTCTTTTCTTTTGGATTAGTGAGGCCAATTATTTATCGATCTTATTGATTCTTTCAAAAAACCAGCTTCTATTTTCATTGATATGTTCTACCGTATCTCTGGTTTCTACATCATTGATCTCATCTCTAATTTTGATTATTTCCCTTCTTATGTATGGAGTTGGTTTGATTTGTTGTTTTTATCTCCAGTTCTTTAAGGTGTAGAGACAGCTGCTGTGTTCTGGATTTTTCAATTTTTTTGAGGGAGGCTTGGATGGCTATGTATTTTCCCCTTAGGACCACCTTTGCTGTATCCCATAGGTTTTGGACTAAAATGTCTTCATTCTCATTGGTTTCCATGAATTGTTTCAATTCTTCTTTGATCTCCTGGTTGATCCAAGCATTCTAAGCAAGGTGGTCTTCAGCTTCCAGGTGTTTTTGAGTTCCTTCTGTACTTTTCCTTGTGATTGAGCTCCAGTTTCAAAGCATGGTGATCTGAGAATGTGCAGGGAATAATCTCCATCTTTTGGTATCAGTTGAGTCCTGATTTGTGACTCAGTATGTGGTCTATTCTGGAGAAGGTTCCATGTGCACTTGAGATGAATGAGTATTCTGTTGTTTTAAGGGTGGAATATTCTCTATAAATGTATGTGGGCCATCTGGTCCAATGTGCCATTAAATGCTCTTTTTCTTTGTTGATTTTCTGCTTCAATGATCTTATTTCTGAGAGAGGCGTGTTAATATCTACTACTGTTAGTGTATTCATATCAATATGACTCTTTATCTTGATGAACAGTTGTCTTATGTAATTGGCTGCTCCCATATTGGAGGAATAGATATTAACAATTGTTAGTTCATCTTGGTGGATAGTCCTTTTAAAGAATGATGTAGTGTCCTTTTGTTTTCTCTTACTACAGTCTTTAGCTTAAAATCTAATTTGTCTGATATGAGAATCATTACCCTGGCCTTCTTTGGAGGCCGATTGGCATGAAAGATGTTTCTCCATCCCTTCACTTTCAGTCTGGGTGTATATTTAGGTTCAAAATGGGTCTCTTGTAGACAACATATGGATGGGTCTTGTTGTTTTATCCAATCTTCAACCCAGTTTCATTTTTTTTTTGGCGCATTTAGGCCTTTCACATTGAGAGTGATTATTGATGGATACGCTTTTATTGACATCATTTTACCTTTGAAGTCTTTCTTTCTGTAGATTTTCTTTATATTTCTGTTCAATGTTATTCTTAGGATTTTCCTCTTTTATAGAACCCCCTTAATATTTCCTGCATTGTCATCTTGGTGGTTGCATATTCTTTTAAGCCTTGCCGGTCTTGGAAACTCTTTATTTCTCCATCCATTTTGAATGTCAGTCTTGCTGGATAAAGTATTATTGGCTGCCTGTTCTTCTCATTTAGTGTCCTGATTATATCTTGCTAGCCCCTTCAGCTTGCCAGGTCTCTGTGGACAGGTTGACGTTATCCTGATGGGCTTTCCTCTGTAAGTAGGGCACCTCTTTGTTCTAGTGGCTTTCAAGAGATTATACCTACAATTATGATTCTTCAATTTGACTATCAGGTGCCTTGTTGTATTTTTGGAATCTATAATCTTAGGTGGATACCATTTGGCCTCTAGTAGTACATGAACGGTTATTCCATTCATGAGATTGGGAAAATTTTCATGGACAACTTGTTTCACTATATCTTCTAGATTTCTTTCTTTATCCCCCCTTCAGGGATTCCAATAATTCTGATGCTGGAACATTTCATGACATCATATATTTCCCTGATTCTGTTTTCATTGTTTCTATGCTGTTTTTTCCAGGCTTCCTCCTGACACTTTCTATTTGTTTGTTCTCCAGATCACTAATTCTATCTTCTGTCTCAGTTCCCCTAGCTTTGAGAGAATTTAGATTAGATTGGAATTCATTGAGAGCATTGTGAACCTCATCCCTAGTAGCTTTCAGCTCTTCCCTAACATTGTAAGCACCATCTCTGGTCACTTTCTCTTTGGGCCTAATCAATTCCATTTGGTCACCCATGGCTCTCTCCAACCTAGTTATTGCCTGGATAATTATTAGCCTGAATTCTCTTTCTGACATATTATCTATGTTGTTAGCCATTAGCTCTGTTGCAGAAGGCCCTTCCTCTGTATTTTTCTTCCGTTGAGTATTCCTCCTCCTAGTGATTTTGGTGAGAGATGGCTGAATGGATGTAGCTGGATGTATCAACCGTGGTGCAGTCAAGGTGCACCCTGGATTGTTTCTGAGCAATCAGGATTCGCACCTGCCCACTGGCATCTTCTGCACCTGTTTAGATCCAGAGTTGTATAATTCTGATCTCAGGCTGATTTAGTGGGTGATCAGAGTTCTTTGGAAGGTAATCAGCTCACTTTAGGGTACAGGTTGAAAAGGCGCCTCTTCCTAATTCCCCGCCATCTTGTCTCCCCCCAACATTAACCTTTCATGTAGCAATGTATTAGTGCATGAGAGAGCGAGAGGAACAGAGACATCATAGAAAAAGTGGGGGTATTTCTCAGGCACCACAATATGGGAAGAACAGTGCAATTGTATTAACATTTATACCATCAAGAAAGCTAACAATCAACGAAGAAACAACCAAAACACAACACATTTTCTGGTTCATGAGCACTCAATATCATAGTTGGTTACAAATGGCAACATAATGGTCATAGGCCATTGCAGCCAACAGGAAACTTTCTTCTCCAAGCAGGGACAGATAGAAGAATATCTGGGCTCCACAACCTGCCAGAGAGATCGACTTCCTGCCAGAAACGCAATTGAAAGCTGTCTTGGGTACAGGGGTGCAGATGAGCATGAAGTCCATGCGGAACATTTGGTTGGTGACCAGGTAGATGAGGAGAAACAAGAAGGTGTTTCCAATGTTAAGATGATCAAGACGAGAGAAAAGAGATAGATGTGGGTACGGCTGTTACTGAAGATTTCTCAGCAGGATGAAGTCTGAGTTGAAAATCTTATTCTCCCATTCCATGAAAAATATATTCACTCTAGAGAATATAACATGTGAAGTGGTCAACACTGCGTTATGGAAGTATCAAGGACTTCTAGCTTTAATCACCACACCGACATTTCTACAAATGGAAAAAAGTATTTCTCAAAGCATATATTGTTTTTAAATTATAAACTAAGAATATTAAAGTTTATTGTTAACTTAATGTGATTCAAAAAAAATAATAAATGTAGGTAACATATATAATAAGTTTCATTATTAAAACATAAGAAGTTTCCCTAGATGGATATAATCTAATTTTAGGAACTACTCAACTCAACTCAACTGGACTCAACTGTGAAATGTGGATTATCACTTCAGAAATATACTAAGAGTCACAAGAAGGCTCATAAATTGCTAAGAAGTCAATGAGATTTTTCCACCCTCAGATACTAATATAAATTATGTCTACGGAAGTGTAGAAGGCATCATGTACTAGTGGATATGATATGGGATTATTCAAACACCAAATAAACAGAAGACATTGAGAAATTATCTCTCAGAAGTAATTTATGTAATATTTATTGATAGTAAGGGTATCTTGCCACCTGTCCCAAGGGCAGACTTGGGCTTGCCACCAGGTGCCAAACCCGTAATTCGCAAAAACAACCCCATGGAGAAACGGGCAGTCAGATGCCGTCTTCCACCAAGATGTGGCAGGGTGTGTGCCGGGGAAAGAGTGGAGACACTCCCCTACAGTTCCCCATCCCAGTTCACGCGCCTCCTCTCTCCTGAGGTGAAGGCACTGGCCTAGGCCCAGAGTCTGCCTGAGAAAAGACAAAGCCTTACCTATGCCAGGAGATGGTAATAGGCATAGAGTACCATGCTAGGCCACGCACCTGCTTCAGGGTTGTGACTGTGTCTGCTTAGTTCGGCTTAACAAGATGAACCCCGGGCGCGAAATTGGAGCCCGGGAAAGCAAGGCCCAAGAGGAACCAGCTCTCTCACTACCGTGAAAGAGCGAATGACCAAAGTCTTGCTGAGGGGAGCAGCAGCGAAGTGCTGTTCGCGCGCCAAGCTGAAAACCTCTGCGAAAGCATAGCAGTCGCTGGGAAATGAGAGTTGGTTCTGTGGGCTGCTTTTGGTGCTTGCCTTCGCCTAGTATTCGCAGCACGATGGGAGAAACCCGCATAGAGCGAAAGCCTCTTTGGCGGGGCATCCCCGCTGGGAAAGCACAGCATTCTTTGGGAAATCAGAGTCGGGTCTGTGTGGGATTCTGCCTGCTGCTTGCCGGAGCTAGTCTCCACCGCACAGTGTAATATACCCGTATGGAGAGAAATCCTCTTTGCCTGGGCATCCCCTCTGCCTGAGAGAGAAGCGCAGTGGCGCCTGTGGAAAGATCCTTAAGGAAAGGGACACGTCTGTCACTGCAGAGCGACAGAAGCCTGGCTGCTAAGGAGAAACGAGGGCAAGATTAGGGCAAGGGAAAGGGCTCCACTCTGAGGAAGGAGTCTGGGCAGAAAGCATGCCTATCTTGAGCCTTTGGGCCCAAGGAGACAGCAGCTCCTTGGTCACACGTCCATGGTGGAGACATGGGGTTGCCTCCAGGCGCCTACCCTGAACTCGAGAAACAACTCCCTGAAAGAAGACGCCATCAGAAGCCGTCTTCCTCCGGGATGTGGAAGCTTGGAGGAGGCACGGGGTTTAAGGGGAAGGAGTGGGGACAGTTCCCCAAAGCTCCCTATTCAGTGCACGGGCGGTGTGCAGGGATCCTGTCACCTCTCCTTTCCTGTGGGGAAAGCACTGGCCTAGTCTGCGAGTCCGCCAGAGCGCCAGAGTAAAAGGCCAAGCGATGCCTACACCGGGAGTTGGTAGTGTGCATAGAGTGCCCTCCTTAGCTAAGCAAGCTACTGCACGGTTGTGGCTGTGTCTGCTTAGTTCGGCCTGGCAGGGTGAACCCAGGACGCGAACATGGAGCCCAGGAAAGCAAGGACCAAGAGGCACCAGCCCTCCCGCAGCTCTTCTTCCCTGACGCGACTGAAGCCTTGTTGAGGAATCAGCGGCGAAGTGCTGTTGGCTCCAAGCCAAAGCTTCTGTGAAAGCACAGCATGCGCTGAGTAATTCTCTGCGGGCTGCTGCTTGCCTGAGCCCAGTCTCGCGGTGGGAGAAACCCCGCATACAGCGAAAGCCTCTATGCCTGGGCATCTCCCCGGGGAAAGTATAGCATTCGTTGGGATATCAGAGTTGGGTTTGGGGATGCTGCTGCGGCTTGCCTGAGCTCGTCTCCGCAGTACGGTGGGAGATACCCGCATGGAGCGAAATACTCTTTGCCCTAGCATCCCCTCTGCCTGAGAGAGAAGCATGGTTGCACACGACTGTCACCGCGCTCCCAAGGAATAAGTGTAGGGAAGGCGCAGGACACCGCCCCCGGGGAAGAGAAGGAGCCGTTGGCCTTGGGGTCGGGAAACGCTCGGGAAGCTGGATAGCCTGCCGTGGCACGAACAGCAGGCCGGAGCCAGACAAGTGTCACCCGCTCCCTGCGGGGAGAGATGGAAACCTGGATGCGAAAGAGACATGAGGGGTAGACTAGGGCAGGGGCGCGTGCTCCACTCTGAGGAAGCAGTCCGGGCAGAAAGCAGGCCTGTCCTGTGCCTCTGCTCACAAGGGGACAGCATCTCCTTGCCACCTGTCCCAAGGGCAGACTTGGGCTTGCCACCAGGTGCCAAACCCGTAATTCGCAGAAACAACCCCATGGAGAAACGGGCAGTCAGATGCCGTCTTCCACCAAGATGTGGCAGGGGGTGTGCCGGGGAAAGAGTGGAGACACTCCCCTACAGTTCCCCATCCCAGTTCACGCGCCTCCTCTCTCCTGAGGTGAAAGCACTGGCCTAGGCCCAGAGTCTGCCTGAGAATAGGCAAAGCCTTACCTATGCCAGGAGATGGTAATAGGCATAGAGTACCATGCTAGGCCACGCACCTGCTTCAGGGTTGTGACTGTGTCTGCTTAGTTCGGCTTAACAAGATGAACCCCGGGCGCGAACTTGGAGCCCGGGAAAGCAAGGCCCAAGAGGAACCAGCTCTCTCACTACCGTGAAAGAGCGAATGACCAAAGTCTTGCTGAGGGGAGCAGCAGCGAAGTGCTGTTCGCGCCAAGCTGAAAACCTCTTCGAAAGCATAGCCGTCGCTTGGAAATGAGAGTTGGTTCTGTGGGCTGCTTTTGGTGCTTGCCTTCGCCTAGTATTCGCAGCACGATGGGAGAAACCCGCATAGAGCGAAAGCCTCTTTGGCGGGGCATCCCCGCTGGGATAGCACAGCATTCTTTGGGAAATCAGAGTCGGGTCTGTGGGATTCTGCCTGCTGCTTGCCGGAGCTAGTCTCCACCGCACAGTGTAATATACCCGTATGGAGAGAAATCCTCTTTGCCTGGGCATCCCCTCTGCCTGAGAGAGAAGCGCAGTGGCGCCTGTGGAAAGATCCTTAAGGAAAGGGACACGTCTGTCACTGCAGAGCGACAGAAGCCTGGCTGCTAAGGAGAAACGAGGGCAAGATTAGGGCAAGGGAAAGGGCTCCACTCTGAGGAAGGAGTCTGGGCAGAAAGCATGCCTATCCTGAGCCTTTGGGCCCAAGGAGACAGCAGCTCTCCTTGGTCACCCCCGTCCGTGGTGGAGACATGGGGTTGCCTCCAGGCGCCTACCCTAAACTCGAGAAACAACTCCCTGAAAGAAGACGCCATCAGAAGCCGTCTTCCTCCAGGATGTGGAAGCTTGGAGGAGGCACGGGGTTTAAGGGGAAGGAGTGGGGACAGTTCCCCAAAGCTCCCTATTCAGTGCACACGGGCGGTGTGCAGGGATCCTGTCACCTCTCCTTTCCTGTGGGGAAAGCACTGGCCTAGTCTGCGAGTCCCGCCAGAGCGCCAGAGTAAAAGGCCAAGCGATGCCTACACCGGGAGTTGGTAGTGTGCATAGAGTGCCCTCCTTAGCTAAGCAAGCTACTGCACGGTTGTGGCTGTGTCTGCTTAGTTCGGCCTGGCAGGGTGAACCCAGGACGCGAACATGGAGCCCAGGAAAGCAAGGACCAAGAGGCACCAGCCCTCCCGCAGCTCTTCTTCCCTGACGCGACTGAAGCCTTGTTGAGGAATCAGCGGCGAAGTGCTGTTGGCTCCAAGCCAAAGCTTCTGTGAAAGCACAGCATGCGCTGAGTAATTCTCTGCGGGCTGCTGCTTGCCTGAGCCCAGTCTCGCGGTGGGAGAAACCCCGCATACAGCGAAAGCCTCTTTGCCTGGGCATCTCTCCGGGGAAAGTATAGCATTCGTTGGGATATCAGAGTTGGGTTTGGGGATGCTGCTGCGGCTTGCCTGAGCTCGTCTCCGCAGTACGGTGGGAGATACCCGCATGGAGCGAAATACTCTTTGCCCTAGCATCCCCTCTGCCTGAGAGAGAAGCATGGTTGCATACGTCTGTCACCGCGCTCCCCAGGAGCAAGTGTGGGGAAGACGCAACACGTCGCCTCCGGGGAAGAGAAGGAGTCTTTGGCCTTGGGGTCGGGACTCGCTCGGGAGGCAGGATAGCCTGCCGTGGCATGAACATCAGGCCGGTGGCAAGACAAGTGTCACCCGCTCCCTGTGCGGAGAGATGGTAGCCTGGCTGCTAAGGACACATGAGGGGAAGACTAGGGCAGGGGCGCGTGCTCCACTCAGTGGAAACAGTCTGGGCAGAAAGCAGGCCTGTCCTGTGCGTCTGCTCACAAGGGGACAGCATCTCCTTGCCACCTGTCCCAAGGGCAGCCTTGTGCTTGCCACCAGGTGCCGTACTCGGAACTCGTAGAAACAACCCCATGGAGAAATGGGTAGTCAGATGCCGTCTTCCACCAAGACGTGGCAGCGTTGTCGGTGGCAGGGAGTGTGCCAAGGAAGGAGTGGATACAGTCACCCACAGTACCCCATCCCAGTGCACGGGCCGTGTGCAGGGATCCTGTCGCCTCCTCTCTCCTGTGGTGAAGGCACTGGCCTAGGCCCAGAGTCTGCCTGAGCGCCGGAGCAAAAGGCCAAGACTGACCTACGTCAGGAGATGGTATTAGGCATAGAGTGCCATCCTAGGCCTCGCAGGCTGCTGCAGGGTTGTGACTGTGTCTGCTTACTTCGGCTTAGCAAGGTGAACCCCGGGCGTTAACTTGGAGCACGGGAAAGCAAGGCCCAAGAGGCACCAGATCCACCGCAGCTCTTCTTCCCTGACGCGACTGAAGTCTTGCTGAGGAAGCAGCGGCGAAGTGCTGTTCGCTCCTAGCCAAAGCTTCTGCGAAAGCACATCATTCCTGAGAAATGTTCTGCAGGCTGCTGCTGCTTGCCTGAGGCCAGTCTCAAGGTGGGAGAAACCCCGCATACAGCGAAAGCCTCTTTGCCTGGGCAACTCCCCTGGGAGAGCACATCATTTGTTGCGAAATCAGAGTTGGGTTTGGGGATGCTGCTGCGGCTTGCCTGAGCTCGTCTCCGCAGCACGGTGGAAGATACCCGCATGGAGCGAAATACTCTTTGCCCTAGCATCCCCTCTGCCTAAGAGAGAGGCATGGCTGCACACACACCGTCATCACCCTCACCGCTCTCCCCAGGAGCAAGTGTGGGGAATACGCAGCACGCGGCGCCGGGGAAGAGAAGGAGCCGTCGGCCTTGGGGTCGGGAAACGCTCGGGAAGCAGGATAGCCTGCCGTGGCATGAACAGCAGGCCGGGGGCAAGACAAGTGTCACCCGCTCCCTGTGCGCAGAGATGGTAGCCTGGCTGCTAAGGAGACAGAGGGGACGACTAGGGCAGGGGCACGTGCTCCACTCTGAGGAAGGAGTCTGGGCAGAAAGCAGGCCTGTACTGTGCCTCTGCTCACAAGGGGACAGCATCTCCTTGCCACTTGTCCCAAGGGCAGACTTGGGCTTGCCACCAGGTGCCAAACCCGTAATTCGCAGAAACAACCCCATGGAGAAACGGCCAGTCAGATGCCGTCTTCCACCAAGATGTGGCAGGGGGTGTGCCGGGGAAAGAGTGGAGACACTCCCCTACAGTTCCCCATCCCAGTTCACGCGCCTCCTCTCTCCTGAGGTGAAGGCACTGGCCTAGGCCCAGAGTCTGCCTGAGAAAAGGCAAAGCCTTACCTATGCCAGGAGATGGTAATAGGCATAGAGTACCATGCTAGGCCACGCACCTGCTTCAGGGTTGTGACTGTGTCTGCTTAGTTCGGCTTAACAAGATGAACCCCGGGCGCGAACTTGGAGCCCGGGAAAGCAAGGCCCAAGAGGAACCAGCTCTCTCACTACCGTGAAAGAGCAAATGACCAAAGTCTTGCTGAGGGGAGCAGCAGCGAAGTGCTGTTCGCGCCAAGCTGAAAACCTCTGCGAAAGCATAGCCGTCGCTGGGAAATGAGAGTTGGTTCTGTGGGCTGCTTTTGGTGCTTGCCTTCGCCTAGTATTCGCAGCATTATGGGAGAAACCTCTTTGGCGGGGCATCCCCGCTGGGAAAGCACAGCATTCTTTGGGAAATCAGAGTCGGGTCTGTGGGATTCTGCCTGCTGCTTGCCGGAGCAAGTCTCCACCGCACAGTGTAATATACCCGTATGGAGAGAAATCCTCTTTGCCTGGGCATCCCCTCTGCCTGAGAGAGAAGCACAGTGGCGCCTGTGGACAGATCCTTAAGGAAAGGGACACGTCTGTCACTGCAGAGCGACAGAAGCCTGGCTGCTAAGGAGAAACGAGGGCAAGATTAGGGCAAGGGAAAGGGCTCCACTCTGAGGAAGGAGTCTGGGCAGAAAGCATGCCTATCCTGAGCCTTTGGGCCCAAGGAGACAGCAGCTCCTTGGTCACACGTCCGTGGTGGAGACATGGGGTTGCCTCCAGGCGCCTACCCTGAACTCGAGAAACAACTCCCTGAAAGAAGACGACATCAGATGCCGTCTTCCTCCAGGATGTGGAAGCTTGGAGGAGGCACGGGGTTTAAGGAGAAGGAGTGGGGACAGTTCCCCAAAGCTCCCTATTCAGTGCACGGGCGGTGTGCAGGGATCCTGTCACCTCTCCTTTCCTGTGGGGAAAGCACTGGCCTAGTCTGCGAGTCCGCCAGAGCGCCAGAGTAAAAGGCCAAACGATGCCTACACCGGGAGTTGGTAGTGTGCATAGAGTGCCCTCCTTAGCTACGCAAGCTACTGCACGGTTGTGGCATGGAGCCCAGGAAAGCAAGGCCCAAGAGGCACCAGCTCTCCCGCAGCTCTTCTTCCCTGACGCGACTGAAGCCTTGTTGAGGAATCAGCGGCGAAGTGCTGTTGGCTCCAAGCCAAAGCTTCTGTGAAAGCACAGCATGCGCTGAGTAATTCTCTGCGGGCTGCAGCTTGCCTGAGCCCAGTCTCGCGGTGGGAGAAACCCCGCATACAGCGAAAGCCTCTTTGCCTGGGCATCTCCCCGTGGAAAGTATAGCATTCGTTGGGATATCAGAGTTGGGTTTGGGGATGCTGCTGCGGCTTGCCTGAGCTCGTCTCCGCAGTACGGTGGGAGATACCCGCATGGAGCGAAATACTCTTTGCCCTAGCATCCCCTCTGCCTGAGAGAGAAGCATGGTTGCACACGTCTGTCACCGCGCTCCCCAGGAGCAAGTGTGGGGAAGACGCAACACGTTGCCTCCGGGGAAGAGAAGGAGTCTTTGGCCTTGGGGTCGGGATTCGCTCGGGAGGCAGGATAGCCTGCCGTGGCATGAACATCAGGCCGGTGGCAAGACAAGTGTCACCCGCTCCCTGTGCGGAGAGATGGTAGCCTGGCTGCTAAGGACACATGAGGGGACGACTAGGGCAGGGGCGCATGCTCCACTCAGTGGAAAGAGTCTGGGCAGAAAGCAGGCCTGTCCTGTGCCTCTGCTCACAAGGGACAGCATCTCCTTGCCACCTGTCCCAAGGGCAGCCTTGTGCTTGCCACCAGGTGCCGTACTCGGAACTCGTAGAAACAACCCCATGGAGAAATGGGTAGTCAGATGCCGTCTTCCACCAAGACGTGGCAGCGTTGTCGGTGGCAGGGAGTGTGCCAAGGAAGGAGTGGATACAGTCACCCACAGTACCCCATCCCAGTGCACGGGCCGTGTGCAGGGATCCTGTCGCCTCCTCTCTCCTGTGGTGAAGGCACTGGCCTAGGCCCAGAGTCTGCCTGAGCGCCGGAGCAAAAGGCCAAGACTGAACTACGTCAGGAGATGGTATTAGGCATAGAGTGCCATCCTAGGCCTCGCAGGCTGCTGCAGGGTTGTGACTGTGTCTGCTTACTTCGGCTTAGCAAGGTGAACCCCGGGCGTTAACTTGGAGCACGGGAAAGCAAGGCCCAAGAGGCACCAGCTCCACCGCAGCTCTTCTTCCCTGACGCGACTGAAGTCTTGCTGAGGAAGCAGCGGCGAAGTGCTGTTCGCTCCTAGCCAAAGCTTCTGCGAAAGCACATCATTCCTGAGAAATGTTCTGCAGGCTGCTGCTGCTTGCCTGAGGCCAGTCTCAAGGTGGGAGAAACCCCGCATACAGCGAAAGCCTCTTTGCCTGGGCAACTCCCCTGGGAGAGCACATCATTTGTTGCGAAATCAGAGTTGGGTTTGGGGATGCTGCTGCGGCTTGCCTGAGCTCGTCTCCGCAGCACGGTGGAAGATACCCGCATGGAGCGAAATACTCTTTGCCCTAGCATCCCCTCTGCCTAAGAGAGAGGCATGGCTGCACACGTCTGTCACCGCTCCCCCCAGGAGCAAGTGTGGGGAAGTCGAAGCACGCGGCGCCGGGGAAGAGAAGGAGCCGTTGGCCTTGGGGTCGGGAAACGCTCGGGAAGCAGGATAGCCTGCCGTGGCATGAACAGCAGGCCGGTGGCAAGACAAGGGTCACCCGCTCCCTGTGCGCAGAGATGGTAGCCTGGCTGCTAAGGAGACATAGGGGACGACTAGGGCAGGGGCACGTGCTCCACTCTGAGGAAGGTGTCTGGGCAGAAAGAAGGCCTGTACTGTGCCTCTGCTCACAAGGGGACAGCATCTCCTTGCCACCTGTCCCAAGGGCAGACTTGGGCTTGCCACCAGGTGCCAAACCCGTAATTCGCAGAAACAACCCCATGGAGAAACGGGCAGTCAGATGCCGTCTTCCACCATTATGTGGCAGGGGGTGTGCCGGGGAAAGAGTGGAGACACTCCCCTACAGTTCCCCATCCCAGTTCACGCGCCTCCTCTCTCCTGAGGTGAAGGCACTGGCCTAGGCCCAGAGTCTGCCTGAGAAAAGGCAAAGCCTTACCTATGCCAGGAGATGGTAATAGGCATAGAGTACCATGCTAGGCCACGCACCTGCTTCAGGGTTGTGACTATGTCTGCTTAGTTCGGCTTAACAAGATGAACCCCGGGCGCGAACTTGGAGCCCGGGAAAGCAAGGCCCAAGAGGAACCAGCTCTCTCACTACCGTGAAAGAGCGAATGACCAAAGTCTTGCTGAGGGGAGCAGCAGCGAAGTGCTGTTCGCGCCAAGCTGAAAACCTCTGCGAAAGCATAGCCGTCGCTGGGAAATGAGAGTTGGTTCTGTGGGCTGCTTTTGGTGCTTGCCTTCGCCTAGTATTCGCAGCATTATGGGAGAAACCCGCATAGAGCGAAAGCCTCTTTGGCGGGGCATCCCCGCTGGGAAAGCACAGCATTCTTTGGGAAATCAGAGTCGGGTCTGTGGGATTCTGCCTGCTGCTTGCCGGCGCTAGTCTCCACCGCACAGTGTAATATACCCGTATGGAGAGAAATCCTCTTTGCCTGGGCATCCCCTCTGCCTGAGAGAGAAGCGCAGTGGCGCCTGTGGAAAGATCCTTAAGGAAAGGGACACGTCTGTCACTGCAGAGCGACAGAAGCCTGGCTGCTAAGGAGAAACGAGGGCAAGATTAGGGCAAGGGAAAGGGCTCCACTCTGAGGAAGGAGTCTGGGGCAGAAAGCATGCCTGTCCTGAGCCTTTGGGCCCAAGGAGACAGCAGCTCCTTGGTCACACGTCCGTGGTGGAGACATGGGGTTGCCTCCAGGCGCCTACCCTGAACTCGAGAAACAACTCCCTGAAAGAAGACGCCATCAGAAGCCGTCTTCCTCCAGGATGTGGAAGCTTGGAGGAGGCACGGGGTTTAAGGGGAAGGAGTGGGGACAGTTCCCCAAAGCTCCCTATTCAGTGCACGGGCGGTGTGCAGGGATCCTGTCACCTCTCCTTTCCTGTGGGGAAAGCACTGGCCTAGTCTGCGAGTCCGCCAGAGCGCCAGAGTAAAAGGCCAAGCGATGCCTACACCGGGAGTTGGTAGTGTGCATAGAGTGCCCTCCTTAGCTACGCAAGCTACTGCACGGTTGTGGCTGTGTCTGCTTAGTTCGGCCTGGCAGGGTGAACCCAGGACGCGAACATGGAGCCCAGGAAAGCAAGACCCAAGGGGCACCAGCTCTCCCGCAGCTCTTCTTCCCTGACGCGACTGAAGCCTTGCTGAGGAAGCAGCGGCGAAGTGCTGTTGGCTCCAAGCCAAAGCTTCTGTGAAAGCACAGCATGCTCTGAGTAATTCTCTGCGGGCTGCTGCTTGCCTGAGCCCAGTCTCGCGGTGAGAGAAAGCCCGCATACAGCGAAAGCCTCTTTGCCAGGGCATCTCCCTGGGGAAAGTATAGCATTCGTTGGGATATCAGAGTTGGGTTTGGGGATGCTGCTGCGGCTTGCCTGAGCTCGTCTCCGCAGTACGGTGGGAGATACCCGCATGGAGCGAAATACTCTTTGCCCTAGCATCCCCTCTGCCTGAGAGAGAAGCATGGTTGCACACGTCTGTCACCGCGCTCCCCAGTAGCAAGTGTGGGGAAGACGCAACACGTCGCCTCCGGGGAAGAGAAGGAGTCTTTGACCTTGGGGTCGGGACTCGCTCGGGAAGCAGGATAGCCTGCCGTGGCATGAACATCAGGCCGGTGGCAAGACAAGTGTCACCCGCTCCCTGTGCGGAGAGATGGTAGCCTGGCTGCTAAGGACACATGAGGGGACGACTAGGGCAGGGGCGCATGCTCCACTCAGTGGAAAGAGTCTGGGCAGAAAGCAGGCCTGTCCTGTGCCTCTGCTCACAAGGGACAGCATCTCCTTGCCACCTGTCCCAAGGGCAGCCTTGTGCTTGCCACCAGGTGCCGTACTCGGAACTCGTAGAAACAACCCCATGGAGAAATGGGTAGTCAGATGCCGTCTTCCACCAAGACGTGGCAGCGTTGTCGGTGGCAGGGAGTGTGCCAAAGAAGGAGTGGATACAGTCACCCACAGTACCCCATCCCAGTGCACGGGCCGTGTGCAGGGATCCTGTCGCCTCCTCTCTCCTGTGGTGAAGGCACTGGCCTAGGCCCAGAGTCTGCCTGAGCGCCGGAGCAAAAGGCCAAGACTGACCTACGTCAGGAGATGGTATTAGGCATAGAGTGCCATCCTAGGCCTCGCAGGCTGCTGCAGGGTTGTGACTGTGTCTGCTTACTTCGGCTTAGCAAGGTGAACCCCGGGCGTTAACTTGGAGCACGGGAAAGCAAGGCCCAAGAGGCACCAGCTCCACCGCAGCTCTTCTTCCCTGACGCGACTGAAGTCTTGCTGAGGAAGCAGCGGCGAAGTGCTGTTCGCTCCTAGCCAAAGCTTCTGCGAAAGCACATCATTCCTGAGAAATGTTCTGCAGGCTGCTGCTGCTTGCCTGAGGCCAGTCTCAAGGTGGGAGAAACCCCGCATACAGCGAAAGCCTCTTTGCCTGGGAAACTCCCCTGGGAGAGCACATCATTTGTTGCGAAATCAGAGTTGGGTTTGGGGATGCTGCTGCGGCTTGCCTGAGCTCGTCTCCGCAGCACGGTGGAAGATACCCGCATGGAGCGAAATACTCTTTGCCCTAGCATCCCCTCTGCCTAAGAGAGAGGCATGGCTGCACACGTCAGTCACCGCTCTCCCCAGGAGCAAGTGTGGGGAAGACGCAGCACGCGGCGCCGGGGAAGAGAAGGAGCCGTTGGCCTTGGGGTCGGGAAACGCTCGGGAAGCAGGATAGCCTGCCGTGGCATGAACAGCAGGCCGGTGGCAAGACAAGTGTCACCCGCTCCCTGTGCGCAGAGATGGTAGCCTGGCTGCTAAGGAGACAGAGGGGACGATTAGGGCAGGGGCACGTGCTCCACTCTGAGGAAGGAGTCTGGGCAGAAAGCAGGCCTGTACTGTGCCTCTGCTCACAAGGGGACAGCATCTCCTTGCCACCTGTCCCAAGGGCAGACTTGGGCTTGCCACCAGGTGCCAAACCCGTAATTCGCAAAAACAACCCCATGGAGAAACGGGCAGTCAGATGCCGTCTTCCACCTAGATGTGGCAGGGCGTGTGCCGGGGAAAGAGTGGAGACACTCCCCTACAGTTCCCCATCCCAGTTCACGCGCCTCCTCTCTCCTGAGGTGAAGGCACTGGCCTGGGCCCAGAGTCTGCCTGAGAAAAGGCAAAGCCTTACCTATGCCAGGAGATGGTAATAGGCATAGAGTACCATGCTAGGCCACGCATCTGCTTCAGGGTTGTGACTGTGTCTACTTAGTTCGGCTTAACAAGATGAACCCCGGGCGCGAACTTGGAGCCCGGGAAAGCAAGGCCCAAGAGGAACCAGCTCTCTCACTACCGTGAAAGAGCGAATGACCAAAGTCTTGCTGAGGGGAGCAGCAGCGAAGTGCTGTTCGCGCCAAGCTGAAAACCTCTGCGAAAGCATAGCCGTCGCTGGGAAATGAGAGTTGGTTCTGTGGGCTGCTTTTGGTGCTTGCCTTCGCCTAGTATTCGCAGCATTATGGGAGAAACCCGCATAGAGCGAAAGCCTCTTTGGCGGGGCATCCCCGCTGGGAAAGCACAGCATTCTTTGGGAAATCAGAGTCGGGTCTGTGGGATTCTGCCTGCTGCTTGCCGGAGCTAGTCTCCACCGCACAGTGTAATATACCCGTATGGAGAGAAATCCTCTTTGCCTGGGCATCCCCTCTGCCTGAGAGAGAAGCGCAGTGGCGCCTGTGGAAAGATCCTTAAGGAAAGGGACACGTCTGTCACTGCAGAGCGACAGAAGCCTGGCTGCTAAGGAGAAACGAGGGCAAGATTAGGGCAAGGGAAAGGGCTCCACTCTGAGGAAGGAGTCTGGGCAGAAAGCATGCCTATCCTGAGCCTTTGGGCCCAAGGAGACTGCAGCTCCTTGGTCACACGTCGTGGTGGAGACATGGGGTTGCCTCCAGGCGCCTACCCTAAACTCGAGAAACAACTCCCTGAAAGAAGACGCCATCAGAAGCCGTCTTCCTCCAGGATGTGGAAGCTTGGAGGAGGCACGGGGTTTAAGGGGAAGGAGTGGGGACAGTTCCCCAAAGCTCCCTATTCAGTGCACGGGCGGTGTGCAGGGATCCTGTCACCTCTCCTTTCCTGTGGGGAAAGCACTGGCTTAGTCTGCGAGTCCGCCAGAGCGCCAGAGTAAAAGGCCAAGCGATGCCTACACCGGGAGTTGGTAGTGTGCATAGAGTGCCCTCCTTAGCTACGCAAGCTACTGCACGGTTGTTGCATGGAGCCCAGGAAAGCAAGGCCCAAGAGGCAACAGCTCTCCCGCAGCTCTTCTTCCCTGACGCGACTGAAGCCTTGTTGAGGAATCAGCGGCGAAGTGCTGTTGGCTCCAAGCCAAAGCTTCTGTGAAAGCACAGCATGCTCTGAGTAATTCTCTGCGGGCTGCTGCTTGCCTGAGCCCAGTCTCGCGGTGGGAGAAAAACCCCGCATACAGCGAAAGCCTCTTTGCCTGGGCATCTCCCCGGGGGAAAGTATAGCATTCGTTGGGATATCAGAGTTGGGTTTGGGGATGCTGCTGCGGCTTGCCTGAGCTCGTCTCCGCGCAGTACGGTGGGAGATACCCGCATGGAGCGAAATACTCTTTGCCCTAGCATCCCCTCTGCCTGAGAGAGAAGCATGGTTGCACACGTCTGTCACCGCGCTCCCCAGGAGCAAGTGTGGGGAAGACGCAACACGTTGCCTCCGGGGAAGAGAAGGAGTCTTTGGCCTTGGGGTCGGGACTCGCTTGGGAGGCAGGATAGCCTGCCGTGGCATGAACATCAGGCCGGTGGCAAGACAAGTGTCACCCGCTCCCTGTGCGGAGAGATGGTAGCCTGGCTGCTAAGGACACATGAGGGGACGACTAGGGCAGGGGCGCGTGCTCCACTCAGTGGAAAGAGTCTGGGCAGAAAGCAGGCCTGTCCTGTGCCTCTGCTCACAAGGGGACAGCATCTCCTTGCCACCTGTCCCAAGGGCAGCCTTGTGCTTGCCACCAGGTGCCGTACTCGGAACTCGTAGAAACAACCCCATGGAGAAATGGGTAGTCAGATGCCGTCTTCCACCAAGACGTGGCAGCGTTGTCGGTGGCAGGGAGTGTGCCAAGGAAGGAGTGGATACAGTCACCCACAGTACCCCATCCCAGTGCACGGGCCGTGTGCAGGGATCCTGTCGCCTCCTCTCTCCTGTGGTGAAGGCACTGGCCTAGGCCCAGAGTCTGCCTGAGCGCCGGAGCAAAAGGCCAAGACTGACCTACGTCAGGAGATGGTATTAGGCATAGAGTGCCATCCTAGGCCTCGCAGGCTGCTGCAGGGTTGTGACTGTGTCTGCTTACTTCGGCTTAGCAAGGTGAACCCCGGGCGTTAACTTGGAGCACGGGAAAGCAAGGCCCAAGAGGCACCAGCTCCGCCGCAGCTCTTCTTCCCTGACGCGACTGAAGTCTTGCTGAGGAAGCAGCAGCGGCGAAGTGCTGTTCGCTCCTAGCCAAAGCTTCTGCGAAAGCACATCATTCCTGAGAAATGTTCTGCAGGCTGCTGCTGCTTGCCTGAGGCCAGTCTCAAGGTGGGAGAAACCCCGCATACAGCGAAAGCCTCTTTGCCTGGGCAACTCCCCTGGGAGAGCACATCATTTGTTGCGAAATCAGAGTTGGGTTTGGGGATGCTGCTGCGGCTTGCCTGAGCTCGTCTCCGCAGCACGGTGGAAGATACCCGCATGGAGCGAAATACTCTTTGCCCTAGCATCCCCTCTGCCTAAGAGAGAGGCATGGCTGCACACGTCTGTCACCGCTCTCCCCAGGAGCAAGTGTGGGGAAGACGCAGCACGCGGCGCCGGGGAAGAGAAGGAGCCGTTGGCCTTGGGGTCGGGAAACGCTCGGGAAGCAGGATAGCCTGCCGTGACATGAACAGCAGGCCGGTGGCAAGACAAGTGTCACCCGTTCCTGTGCGCAGAGATGGTAGCCTGGCTGCTAAGGAGACATAGGGGACGACTAGGGCAGGGGCACGTGCTCCACTCTGAGGAAGGTGTCTGGGCAGAAAGCAGGCCTGTCCTGTGCCTCTGTTCACAAGGGGACAGCATCTCCTTGCCACCTGTCCCAAGGGCAGACTTGGGCTTGCCACCAGGTGCCAAACCCGTAATTCGCAGTAACAACCCCATGGAGAAACGGGCAGTCAGATGCCGTCTTCCACCAAGATGTGGCAGGGGGTGTGCCGGGGAAAGAGTGGGAGACACTCCCCTACAGTTCCCCATCCCAGTTCACGCGCCTCCTCTCTCCTGAGGTGAAGGCACTGGCCTGGGCCCAGAGTCTGCCTGAGAAAAGGCAAAGCCTTACCTATGCCAGGAGATGGTAATAGGCATAGAGTACCATGCTAGGCCACGCACCTGCTTCAGGGTTGTGACTGTGTCTGCTTAGTTCGGCTTAACAAGATGAACCCCGGGCGCGAACTTGGAGCCCGGGAAAGCAAGGCCCAAGAGGAACCAGCTCTCTCACTACCGTGAAAGAGCGAATGACCAAAGTCTTGCTGAGGGGAGCAGCAGCGAAGTGCTGTTCGCGCCAAGCTGAAAACCTCTGCGAAAGCATAGCCGTCGCTTGGAAATGAGAGTTGGTTCTGTGGGCTGCTTTTGGTGCTTCCCTTCGCCTAGTATTCGCAGCATTATGGGAGAATCCCGCATAGAGCGAAAGCCTCTTTGGCGGGGCATCCCCGCTGGGAAAGCACAGCATTCTTTGGGAAATCAGAGTCGGGTCTGTGGGATTCTGCCTGCTGTTTGCCGGAGCTAGTCTCCACCGCACAGTGTAATATACCCGTATGGAGAGAAATCCTCTTTGCCTGGGCATCCCCTCTGCCTGAGAGAGAAGCGCAGTGGCGCCTGTGGAAAGATCCTTAAGGAAAGGGACACGTCTGTCACTGCAGAGCGACAGAAGCCTGGCTGCTAAGGAGAAACGAGGGCAAGATTAGGGCAAGGGAAAGGGCTCCACTCTGAGGAAGGAGTCTGGGCAGAAAGCATGCCTATCCTGAGCCTTTGGGCCCAAGGAGACAGCAGCTCCTTGGTCACACGTCCGTGGTGGATCATGGGGTTGCCTCCAGGCGCCTACCCTGAACTCGAGAAACAACTCCCTGAAAGAAGACGCCATCAGAAGCCGTCTTCCTCCAGGATGTGGAAGCTTGGAGGAGGCACGGGGTTTAAGGGGAAGGAGTGGGGACAGTTCCCCAAAGCTCCCTATTCAGTGCACGGGCGGTGTGCAGGGATCCTGTCACCTCTCCTTTCCTGTGGGGAAAGCACTGGCCTAGTCTGCGAGTCCGCCAGAGCGCCAGAGTAAAAGGCCAAGCGATGCCTACACCAGTAGTTGGTAGTGTGCATAGAGTGCCCTCCTTAGCTACGCAAGCTACTGCACGGTTGTGGCTGTGTCTGCAGTGGCCTGGCAGCCCAGGACGCGAACATGGAGCCCAGGAAAGCAAGGCCCAAGGGGCACAGCTCTCCCGCAGCTCTTCTTCCCTGACGCGACTGAAGCCTTGTTGAGGAATCAGCGGCGAAGTGCTGTTGGCTCCAAGCCAAAGCTTCTGTGAAAGCACAGCATGCTCTGAGTAATTCTCTGCGGGCTGCTGCTTGCCTGAGCCCAGTCTCGCGGTGGGAGAAACCCCCGCATACAGCGAAAGCCTCTTTGCCTGGGCATCTCCCCGGGGAAAGTATAGCATTCGTTGGGATATCAGAGTTGGGTTTGGGGATGCTGCTGCGGCTTGCCTGAGCTCGTCTCCGCAGTACGGTGGGAGATACCCGCATGGAGCGAAATACTCTTTGCCCTAGCATCCCCTCTGCCTGAGAGAGAAGCATGGTTGCACACGTCTGTCACCGCGCTCCCCAGGAGCAAGTGTGGGGAAGACGCAACACGTTGCCTCCGGGGAAGAGAAGGAGTCTTTGGCCTTGGGGTCGGGACTCGCTCGGGAGGCAGGATAGCCTGCCGTGGCATGAACATCAGGCCGGTGGCAAGACAAGTGTCACCCGCTCCCTGTGCGGAGAGATGGTAGCCTGGCTGCTAAGGACACATGAGGGGACGACTAGGGCAGGGGCGCGTGCTCCACTCAGTGGAAAGAGTCTGGGCAGAAAGCAGGCCTGTCCTGTGCCTCTGCTCACAAGGGGGACAGCATCTCCTTGCCACCTGTCCCAAGGGCAGCCTTGTGCTTGCCACCAGGTGCCGTACTCGGAACTCGTAGAAACAACCCCATGGAGAAATGGGTAGTCAGATGCCGTCTTCCACCAAGACGTGGCAGCGTTGTCGGTGGCAGGGAGTGTGCCAAGGAAGGAGTGGATACAGTCACCCACAGTACCCCATCCCAGTGCACGGGCCGTGTGCAGGGATCCTGTCGCCTCCTCTCTCCTGTGGTGAAGGCACTGGCCTAGGCCCAGAGTCTGCCTGAGCGCCGGAGCAAAAGGCCAAGACTGACCTACGTCAGGAGATGGTATTAGGCATAGAGTGCCATCCTAGGCCTCGCAGGCTGCTGCAGGGTTGTGACTGTGTCTGCTTACTTCGGCTTAGCAAGGTGAACCCCGGGCGTTAACTTGGAGCACGGGAAAGCAAGGCCCAAGAGGCACCAGCTCCGCCGCAGCTCTTCTTCCCTGACGCGACTGAAGTCTTGCTGAGGAAGCAGCGGCGAAGTGCTGTTCGCTCCTAGCCAAAGCTTCTGCGAAAGCACATCATTCCTGAGAAATGTTCTGCAGGCTGCTGCTGCTTGCCTGAGGCCAGTCTCAAGGTGGGAGAAACCCCGCATACAGCGAAAGCCTCTTTGCCTGGGCAACTCCCCTGGGAGAGCACATCATCATTGTTGCGAAATCAGAGTTGGGTTTGGGGATGCTGCTGCGGCTTGCCTGAGCTCGTCTCCGCAGCACGGTGGAAGATACCCGCATGGAGCGAAATACTCTTTGCCCTAGCATCCCCTCTGCCTAAGAGAGAGGCATGGCTGCACACGTCTGTCACCGCTCTCCCCAGGAGCAAGTGTGGGGAAGACGCAGCACGCGGCGCCGGGGAAGAGAAGGAGCCGTTGGCCTTGGGGTCGGGAAACGCTCGGGAAGCAGGATAGCCTGCCGTGGCATGAACAGCAGGCCGGTGGCAAGACAAGTGTCACCCGCTCCCTGTGCGCAGAGATGGTAGCCTGGCTGCTAAGGAGACATAGGGGACGACTAGGGCAGGGGCACGTGCTCCACTCTGAGGAAGGTGTCTGGGCAGAAAGCAGGCCTGTCCTGTGCCTCTGCTCACAAGGGGACAGCATCTCCTTGCCACCTGTCCCAAGGGCAGACTTGGGCTTGCCACCAGGTGCCAAACCCGTAATTCGCAGTAAACAACCCCATGGAGAAACGGGCAGTCAGATGCCGTCTTCCACCAAGATGTGGCAGGGGGTGTGCCGGGGAAAGAGTGGAGACACTCCCCTACAGTTCCCCATCCCAGTTCACGCGCCTCCTCTCTCCTGAGGTGAAGGCACTGGCCTGGGCCCAGAGTCTGCCTGAGAAAAGGCAAAGCCTTACCTATGCCAGGAGATGGTAATAGGCATAGAGTACCATGCTAGGCCACGCACCTGCTTCAGGGTTGTGACTGTGTCTGCTTAGTTCGGCTTAACAAGATGAACCCCGGGCGCGAACTTGGAGCCCGGGAAAGCAAGGCCCAAGAGGAACCAGCTCTCTCACTACCGTGAAAGAGCGAATGACCAAAGTCTTGCTGAGGGGAGCAGCAGCGAAGTGCTGTTCGCGCGCCAAGCTGAAAACCTCTGCGAAAGCATAGCCGTCGCTGGGAAATGAGAGTTGGTTCTGTGGGCTGCTTTTGGTGCTTGCCTTCGCCTAGTATTCGCAGCATTATGGGAGAAACCCGCATAGAGCGAAAGCCTCTTTGGCGGGGCATCCCCGCTGGGAAAGCACAGCATTCTTTGGGAAATCAGAGTCGGGTCTGTGGGATTCTGCCTGCTGCTTGCCGGAGCTAGTCTCCACCGCACAGTGTAATATACCCGTATGGAGAGAAATCCTCTTTGCCTGGGCATCCCCTCTGCCTGAGAGAGAAGCGCAGTGGCGCCTGTGGAAAGATCCTTAAGGAAAGGGACACGTCTGTCACTGCAGAGCGACAGAAGCCTGGCTGCTAAGGAGAAACGAGGGCAAGATTAGGGCAAGGGAAAGGGCTCCACTCTGAGGAAGGAGTCTGGGCAGAAAGCATGCCTATCCTGAGCCTTTGGGCCCAAGGAGACAGCAGCTCCTTGGTCACAACCGTCCGTGGTGGAGACATGGGGTTGCCTCCAGGCGCCTACCCTGAACTCGAGAAACAACTCCCTGAAAGAAGACGCCATCAGAAGCCGTCTTCCTCCAGGATGTGGAAGCTTGGAGGAGGCACGGGGTTTAAGGGGAAGGAGTGGGGACAGTTCCCCAAAGCTCCCTATTCAGTGCACGGGCGGTGTGCAGGGATCCTGTCACCTCTCCTTTCCTGTGGGGAAAGCACTGGCTTAGTCTGCGAGTCCGCCAGAGCGCCAGAGTAAAAGGCCAAGCGATGCCTACACCGGGAGTTGGTAGTGTGCATAGAGTGCCCTCCTTAGCTTAGCTACGCAAGCTACTGCACGGTTCGTGGCAGGGTGAACCCAGGAGCCCCCAGGAAAGCAAGGCCCAAGAGGCAACAGCTCTCCCGCAGCTCTTCTTCCCTGACGCGACTGAAGCCTTGTTGAGGAATCAGCGGCGAAGTGCTGTTGGCTCCAAGCCAAAAGCTTCTGTGAAAGCACAGCATGCTCTGAGTAATTCTCTGCGGGCTGCTGCTTGCCTGAGCCCAGTCTCGCGGTGGGAGAAACCCCGCATACAGCGAAAGCCTCTTTGCCTGGGCATCTCCCCGGGGAAAGTATAGCATTCGTTGGGATATCAGAGTTGGGTTTGGGGATGCTGCTGCGGCTTGCCTGAGCTCGTCTCCGCAGTACGGTGGGAGATACCCGCATGGAGCGAAATACTCTTTGCCCTAGCATCCCCTCTGCCTGAGAGAGAAGCATGGTTGCACACGTCTGTCACCGCGCTCCCCAGGAGCAAGTGTGGGGAAGACGCAACACGTTGCCTCCGGGGAGAGAGAAGGAGTCTTTGGCCTTGGGGTCGGGACTCGCTCGGGAGGCAGGATAGCCTGCCGTGGCATGAACATCAGGCCGGTGGCAAGACAAGTGTCACCCGCTCCCTGTGCGGAGAGATGGTAGCCTGGCTGCTAAGGACACATGAGGGGACGACTAGGGCAGGGGCGCGTGCTCCACTCAGTGGAAAGAGTCTGGGCAGAAAGCAGGCCTGTCCTGTGCCTCTGCTCACAAGGGGACAGCATCTCCTTGCCACCTGTCCCAAGGGCAGCCTTGTGCTTGCCACCAGGTGCCGTACTCGGAACTCGTAGAAACAAAACCCCCATGGAGAAATGGGTAGTCAGATGCCGTCTTCCACCAAGACGTGGCAGCGTTGTCGGTGGCAGGGAGTGTGCCAAGGAAGGAGTGGATACAGTCACCCACAGTACCCCATCCCAGTGCACGGGCCGTGTGCAGGGATCCTGTCGCCTCCTCTCTCCTGTGGTGAAGGCACTGGCCTAGGCCCAGAGTCTGCCTGAGCGCCGGAGCAAAAGGCCAAGACTGACCTACGTCAGGAGATGGTATTAGGCATAGAGTGCCATCCTAGGCCTCGCAGGCTGCTGCAGGGTTGTGACTGTGTCTGCTTACTTCGGCTTAGCAAGGTGAACCCCGGGCGTTAACTTGGAGCACGGGAAAGCAAGGCCCAAGAGGCACCAGCTCCGCCGCAGCTCTTCTTCCCTGACGCGACTGAAGTCTTGCTGAGGAAGCAGCGGCGAAGTGCTGTTCGCTCCTAGCCAAAGCTTCTGCGAAAGCACATCATTCCTGAGAAATGTTCTGCAGGCTGCTGCTGCTTGCCTGAGGCCAGTCTCAAGGTGGGAGAAACCCCGCATACAGCGAAAGCCTCTTTGCCTGGGCAACTCCCCTGGGAGAGCACATCATTTGTTGCGAAATCAGAGTTGGGTTTGGGGATGCTGCTGCGGCTTGCCTGAGCTCGTCTCCGCAGCACGGTGGAAGATACCCGCATGGAGCGAAATACTCTTTGCCCTAGCATCCCCTCTGCCTAAGAGAGAGGCATGGCTGCACACGTCTGTCACCGCTCTCCCCAGGAGCAAGTGTGGGGAAGACGCAGCACGCGGCGCCGGGGAAGAGAAGGAGCCGTTGGCCTTGGGGTCGGGAAACGCTCGGGAAGCAGGATAGCCTGCCGTGACATGAACAGCAGGCCGGTGGCAAGACAAGTGTCACCCGTTCCTGTGCGCAGAGATGGTAGCCTGGCTGCTAAGGAGACATAGGGGACGACTAGGGCAGGGGCACGTGCTCCACTCTGAGGAAGGTGTCTGGGCAGAAAGCAGGCCTGTCCTGTGCCTCTGTTCACAAGGGGACAGCATCTCCTTGCCCACCTGTCCCAAGGGCAGACTTGGGCTTGCCACCAGGTGCCAAACCCGTAATTCGCAGTAAAAACAACCCCATGGAGAAACGGGCAGTCAGATGCCGTCTTCCACCAAGATGTGGCAGGGGGTGTGTGCCGGGGAAAGAGTGGAGACACTCCCCTACAGTTCCCCATCCCAGTTCACGCGCCTCCTCTCTCCTGAGGTGAAGGCACTGGCCTGGGCCCAGAGTCTGCCTGAGAAAAGGCAAAGCCTTACCTATGCCAGGAGATGGTAATAGGCATAGAGTACCATGCTAGGCCACGCACCTGCTTCAGGGTTGTGACTGTGTCTGCTTAGTTCGGCTTAACAAGATGAACCCCGGGCGCGAACTTGGAGCCCGGGAAAGCAAGGCCCAAGAGGAACCAGCTCTCTCACTACCGTGAAAGAGCGAATGACCAAAGTCTTGCTGAGGGGAGCAGCAGCAGAAGTGCTGTTCGCGCCAAGCTGAAAACCTCTGCGAAAGCATAGCCGTCGCTGGGAAATGAGAGTTGGTTCTGTGGGCTGCTTTTGGTGCTTGCCTTCGCCTAGTATTCGCAGCATTATGGGAGAAACCCGCATAGAGCGAAAGCCTCTTTGGCGGGGCATCCCCGCTGGGAAAGCACAGCATTCTTTGGGAAATCAGAGTCGGGTCTGTGGGATTCTGCCTGCCGCTTGCCGGAGCTAGTCTCCACCGCACAGTGTAATATACCCGTATGGAGAGAAATCCTCTTTGCCTGGGCATCCCCTCTGCCTGAGAGAGAAGCGCAGTGGCGCCTGTGGAAAGATCCTTAAGGAAAGGGACACGTCTGTCACTGCAGAGCGACAGAAGCCTGGCTGCTAAGGAGAAACGAGGGCAAGATTAGGGCAAGGGAAAGGGCTCCACTCTGAGGAAGGAGTCTGGGCAGAAAGCATGCCTGTCCTGAGCCTTTGGGCCCAAGGAGACAGCAGCTCCTTGGTCACACGTCCGTGGTGGATCATGGGGGTTGCCTCCAGGCGCCTACCCTGAACTCGAGAAAAACAACTCCCTGAAAGAAGACGCCATCAGAAGCCGTCTTCCTCCAGGATGTGGAAGCTTGGAGGAGGCACGGGGTTTAAGGGGAAGGAGTGGGGACAGTTCCCCAAAGCTCCCTATTCAGTGCACGGGCGGTGTGCAGGGATCCTGTCACCTCTCCTTTCCTGTGGGGAAAGCACTGGCCTAGTCTGCGAGTCCGCCAGAGCGCCAGAGTAAAAGGCCAAGCGATGCCTACACCGGGAGTTGGTAGTGTGCAGAGAGTGCCCTCCTTAGCTACGCAAGCTACTGCACGGTTGTGGCTGTGTCTGCTTAGTTCGGCCTGGCAGGGTGAACCCAGGACGCGAACATGGAGCCCAGGAAAGCAAGGCCCAAGGGGCACCAGCTCTCCCGCAGCTCTTCTTCCCTGACGCGACTGAAGCCTTGCTGAGGAAGCAGCGGCGAAGTGCTGTTGGCTCCAAGCCAAAGCTTCTGCGAAAGCACAGCATGCGCTGAGTAATTCTCTGCGGGCTGCTGCTTGCCTGAGCCCAGTCTCGCGGTGGGAGAAACCCCACATACAGCGAAAGCCTCTTTGCCTGGGCATCTCCCCTGGGAAAGTATAGCATTCGTTGGGATATCAGAGTTGGGTTTGGGGATGCTGCTGCTGCTTGCCTGAGCTCGTCTCCGCAGCACGGTGGAAGATACCCGCATGGAGCGAAATACTCTTTGCCCTAGCATCCCCTCTGCCTGAGAGAGAAGCATGGTTGCACACGTCTGTCACCGCGCTCCCCAGTAGCAAGTGTGGGGAGACGCAACACGTCGCCTCCGGGGAAGAGAAGGAGTCTTTGGCCTTGGGGTCGGGACTCGCTCGGGAAGCAGGATAGCCTGCCGTGGCATGAACATCAGGCCGGTGGCAAGACAAGTGTCACCCGCTCCCTGTGCGCAGAGATGGTAGCCTGGCTGCTAAGGACACATGACGGGACGACTAGGGCAGGGGCGCGTGCTCCACTCAGTGGAAAGAGTCTGGGCAGAAAGCAGGCCTGTCCTGTGCCTCTGCTCACAAGGGGACAGCATCTCCTTGCCACCTGTCCCAAGGGCAGCCTTGTGCTTGCCACCAGGTGCCGTACTCGGAACTCGTAGAAACAACCCCATGGAGAAATGGGTAGTCAGATGCCGTCTTCCACCAAGACGTGGCAGCGTTGTCGGTGGCAGGGAGTGTGCCAAGGAAGGAGTGGATACAGTCACCCACAGTACCCCATCCCAGTGCACGGGCCGTGTGCAGGGATCCTGTCGCCTCCTCTCTCCTGTGGTGAAGGCACTGGCCTAGGCCCAGAGTCTGCCTGAGCGCCGGAGCAAAAGGCCAAGACTGACCTACGTCAGGAGATGGTATTAGGCATAGAGTGCCATCCTAGGCCTCGCAGGCTGCTGCAGGGTTGTGACTGTGTCTGCTTACTTCGGCTTAGCAAGGTGAACCCCGGGCGTTAACTTGGAGCACGGGAAAGCAAGGCCCAAGAGGCACCAGCTCCACCGCAGCTCTTCTTCCCTGACGCGACTGAAGTCTTGCTGAGGAAGCAGCGGCGAAGTGCTGTTCGCTCCTAGCCAAAGCTTCTGCGAAAGCACATCATTCCTGAGAAATGTTCTGCAGGCTGCTGCTGCTTGCCTGAGGCCAGTCTCAAGGTGGGAGAAACCCCGCATACAGCGAAAGCCTCTTTGCCTGGGCAAACTCCCCTGGGAGAGCACATCATTTGTTGCGAAATCAGAGTTGGGTTTGGGGATGCTGCTGCGGCTTGCCTGAGCTCGTCTCCGCAGCACGGTGGAAGATACCCGCATGGAGCGAAATACTCTTTGCCCTAGCATCCCCTCTGCCTAAGAGAGAGGCATGGCTGCACACGTCTGTCACCGCTCTCCCCCAGGAGCAAGTGTGGGGAAGACGCAGCACGCGGCGCCGGGGAAGAGAAGGAGCCGTTGGGCCTTGGGGTCGGGAAACGCTCGGGAAGCAGGATAGCCTGCCGTGGCATGAACAGCAGGCCGGTGGCAAGACAAGTGTCACCCGCTCCCTGTGCGCAGAGATGGTAGCCTGGCTGCTAAGGAGACAGAGGGGACGACTAGGGCAGGGGCACGTGCTCCACTCTGAGGAAGGAGTCTGGGCAGAAAGCAGGCCTGTACTGTGCCTCTGCTCACAAGGGGACAGCATCTCCTTGCCACCTGTCCCAAGGGCAGACTTGGGCTTGCCACCAGGTGCCAAACCCGTAATTCGCAAAAACAACCCCATGGAGAAACGGGCAGTCAGATGCCGTCTTCCACCTAGATGTGGCAGGGGGTGTGCCGGGGAAAGAGTGGAGACACTCCCCTACAGTTCCCCATCCCAGTTCACGCGCCTCCTCTCTCCTGAGGTGAAGGCACTGGCCTGGGCCCAGAGTCTGCCTGAGAAAAGGCAAAGCCTTACCTATGCCAGGAGATGGTAATAGGCATAGAGTACCATGCTAGGCCACGCACCTGCTTCAGGGTTGTGACTGTGTCTACTTAGTTCGGCTTAACAAGATGAACCCCGGGCGCGAACTTGGAGCCCGGGAAAGCAAGGCCCAAGAGGAACCAGCTCTCTCACTACCGTGAAAGAGCGAATGACCAAAGTCTTGCTGAGGGGAGCAGCAGCGAAGTGCTGTTCGCGCCAAGCTGAAAACCTCTGCGAAAGCATAGCCGTCGCTGGGAAATGAGAGTTGGTTCTGTGGGCTGCTTTTGGTGCTTGCCTTCGCCTAGTATTCGCAGCATTATGGGAGAAACCCGCATAGAGCGAAAGCCTCTTTGGCGGGGCATCCCCGCTGGGAAAGCACAGCATTCTTTGGGAAATCAGAGTCGGGTCTGTGGGATTCTGCCTGCTGCTTGCCGGAGCTAGTCTCCACCGCACAGTGTAATATACCCGTATGGAGAGAAATCCTCTTTGCCTGGGCATCCCCTCTGCCTGAGAGAGAAGCGCAGTGGCGCCTGTGGAAAGATCCTTAAGGAAAGGGACACGTCTGTCACTGCAGAGCGACAGAAGCCTGGCTGCTAAGGAGAAACGAGGGCAAGATTAGGGCAAGGGAAAGGGCTCCACTCTGAGGAAGGAGTCTGGGCAGAAAGCATGCCTATCCTGAGCCTTTGGGCCCAAGGAGACTGCAGCTCCTTGGTCACACGTCGTGGTGGAGACATGGGGTTGCCTCCAGGCGCCTACCCTAAACTCGAGAAACAACTCCCTGAAAGAAGACGCCATCAGAAGCCGTCTTCCTCCAGGATGTGGAAGCTTGGAGGAGGCACGGGGTTTAAGGGGAAGGAGTGGGGACAGTTCCCCAAAGCTCCCTATTCAGTGCACGGGCGGTGTGCAGGGATCCTGTCACCTCTCCTTTCCTGTGGGGAAAGCACTGGCTTAGTCTGCGAGTCCGCCAGAGCGCCAGAGTAAAAGGCCAAGCGATGCCTACACCGGGAGTTGGTAGTGTGCATAGAGTGCCCTCCTTAGCTACGCAAGCTACTGCACGGTTGTTGCATGGAGCCCAGGAAAGCAAGGCCCAAGAGGCAACAGCTCTCCCGCAGCTCTTCTTCCCTGACGCGACTGAAGCCTTGTTGAGGAATCAGCGGCGAAGTGCTGTTGGCTCCAAGCCAAAGCTTCTGTGAAAGCACAGCATGCTCTGAGTAATTCTCTGCGGGCTGCTGCTTGCCTGAGCCCAGTCTCGCGGTGGGAGAAACCCCGCATACAGCGAAAGCCTCTTTGCCTGGGCATCTCCCCGGGGAAAGTATAGCATTCGTTGGGATATCAGAGTTGGGTTTGGGGATGCTGCTGCGGCTTGCCTGAGCTCGTCTCCGCAGTACGGTGGGAGATACCCGCATGGAGCGAAATACTCTTTGCCCTAGCATCCCCTCTGCCTGAGAGAGAAGCATGGTTGCACACGTCTGTCACCGCGCTCCCCAGGAGCAAGTGTGGGGAAGACGCAACACGTTGCCTCCGGGGAAGAGAAGGAGTCTTTGGCCTTGGGGTCGGGACTCGCTTGGGAGGCAGGATAGCCTGCCGTGGCATGAACATCAGGCCGGTGGCAAGACCAGTGTCACCCGCTCCCTGTGCGGAGAGATGGTAGCCTGGCTGCTAAGGACACATGAGGGGACGACTAGGGCAGGGGCGCGTGCTCCACTCAGTGGAAAGAGTCTGGGCAGAAAGCAGCCTGTGTCCTGTGCCTCTGCTCACAAGGGGACAGCATCTCCTTGCCACCTGTCCCAAGGGCAGCCTTGTGCTTGCCACCAGGTGCCGTACTCGGAACTCGTAGAAAAACAACCCCATGGAGAAATGGGTAGTCAGATGCCGTCTTCCACCAAGACGTGGCAGCGTTGTCGGTGGCAGGGAGTGTGCCAAGGAAGGAGTGGATACAGTCACCCACAGTACCCCATCCCAGTGCACGGGCCGTGTGCAGGGATCCTGTCGCCTCCTCTCTCCTGTGGTGAAGGCACTGGCCTAGGCCCAGAGTCTGCCTGAGCGCCGGAGCAAAAGGCCAAGACTGACCTACGTCAGGAGATGGTATTAGGCATAGAGTGCCATCCTAGGCCTCGCAGGCTGCTGCAGGGTTGTGACTGTGTCTGCTTACTTCGGCTTAGCAAGGTGAACCCCGGGCGTTAACTTGGAGCACGGGAAAGCAAGGCCCAAGAGGCACCAGCTCCGCCGCAGCTCTTCTTCCCTGACGCGACTGAAGTCTTGCTGAGGAAGCAGCGGCGAAGTGCTGTTCGCTCCTAGCCAAAGCTTCTGCGAAAGCACATCATTCCTGAGAAATGTTCTGCAGGCTGCTGCTGCTTGCCTGAGGCCAGTCTCAAGGTGGGAGAAACCCCGCATACAGCGAAAGCCTCTTTGCCTGGGCAACTCCCCTGGGAGAGCACATCATTTGTTGCGAAATCAGAGTTGGGTTTGGGGATGCTGCTGCGGCTTGCCTGAGCTCGTCTCCGCAGCACGGTGGAAGATACCCGCATGGAGCGAAATACTCTTTGCCCTAGCATCCCCTCTGCCTAAGAGAGAGGCATGGCTGCACACGTCTGTCACCGCTCTCCCCAGGAGCAAGTGTGGGGAAGACGCAGCACGCGGCGCCGGGGAAGAGAAGGAGCCGTTGGCCTTGGGGTCGGGAAACGCTCGGGAAGCAGGATAGCCTGCCGTGACATGAACAGCAGGCCGGTGGCAAGACAAGTGTCACCCGTTCCCTGTGCGCAGAGAGATGGGTAGCCTGGCTGCTAAGGAGACATAGGGGACGACTAGGGCAGGGGCACGTGCTCCACTCTGAGGAAGGTGTCTGGGCAGAAAAAGCAGGCCTGTCCTGTGCCTCTGTTCACAAGGGGACAGCATCTCCTTGCCACCTGTCCCAAGGGCAGACTTGGGCTTGCCACCAGGTGCCAAACCCGTAATTCGCAGTAACAAACAACCCCATGGAGAAACGGGCAGTCAGATGCCGTCTTCCACCAAGATGTGGCAGGGGGTGTGCCGGGGAAAGAGTGGAGACACTCCCCTACAGTTCCCCATCCCAGTTCACGCGCCTCCTCTCTCCTGAGGTGAAGGCACTGGCCTGGGCCCAGAGTCTGCCTGAGAAAAGGCAAAGCCTTACCTATGCCAGGAGATGGTAATAGGCATAGAGTACCATGCTAGGCCACGCACCTGCTTCAGGGTTGTGACTGTGTCTGCTTAGTTCGGCTTAACAAGATGAACCCCCGGGGCGCGAACTTGGAGCCCGGGAAAGCAAGGCCCAAGAGGAACCAGCTCTCTCACTACCATGAAAGAGCGAATGACCAAAGTCTTGCTGAGGGGAGCAGCAGCGAAGTGCTGTTCGCGCCAAGCTGAAAACCTCTGCGAAAGCATAGCCGTCGCTTGGAAATGAGAGTTGGTTCTGTGGGCTGCTTTTGGTGCTTCCCTTCGCCTAGTATTCGCAGCATTATGGGAGAATCCCGCATAGAGCGAAAGCCTCTTTGGCGGGGCATCCCCGCTGGGAAAGCACAGCATTCTTTGGGAAATCAGAGTCGGGTCTGTGGGATTCTGCCTGCCGCTTGCCGGAGCTAGTCTCCCCCGCACAGTGTAATATACCCGTATGGAGAGAAATCCTCTTTGCCTGGGCATCCCCTCTGCCTGAGAGAGAAGCGCAGTGGCGCCTGTGGAAAGATCCTTAAGGAAAGGGACACGTCTGTCACTGCAGAGCGACAGAAGCCTGGCTGCTAAGGAGAAACGAGGGCAAGATTAGGGCAAGGGAAAGGGCTCCACTCTGAGGAAGGAGTCTGGGCAGAAAGCATGCCTGTCCTGAGCCTTTGGGCCCAAGGAGACAGCAGCTCCTTGGTCACACGTCCGTGGTGGATCATGGGGTTGCCTCCAGGCGCCTACCCTGAACTCGAGAAACAACTCCCTGAAAGAAGACGCCATCAGAAGCCGTCTTCCTCCAGGATGTGGAAGCTTGGAGGAGGCACGGGGGTTTTAAGGGGAAGGAGTGGGGACAGTTCCCCAAAGCTCCCTATTCAGTGCACGGGCGGTGTGCAGGGATCCTGTCACCTCTCCTTTCCTGTGGGGAAAGCACTGGCCTAGTCTGCGAGTCCGCCAGAGCGCCAGAGTAAAAGGCCAAGCGATGCCTACACCGGGAGTTGGTAGTGTGTGCAGAGAGTGCCCTCCTTAGCTACGCAAGCTACTGCACGGTTGTGGCTGTGTCTGCTTAGTTCGGCCTGGCAGGGTGAACCCAGGACGCGAACATGGAGCCCAGGAAAGCAAGGCCCAAGGGGCACCAGCTCTCCCGCAGCTCTTCTTCCCTGACGCGACTGAAGCCTGCTGCTGAGGAAGCAGCGGCGACGTGCTGTTGGCTCCAAGCCAAAGCTTCTGCGAAAGCACAGCATGCGCTGAGTAATTCTCTGCGGGCAGCTGCTTGCCTGAGCCCAGTCTCGCGGTGGGAGAAACCCCGCATAGAGCGAAAGCCTCTTTGCCTGGGCATCTCCCCTGGGAAAGTATAGCATTCGTTGGGAAATCAGAGTTGGGTTTGGGGATGCTGCTGCTGCTTGCCTGAGCTCGTCTCCGCAGCACGGTGGAAGATACCCGCATGGAGCGAAATACTCTTTGCCCTAGCATCCCCTCTGCCT
This sequence comes from Mustela putorius furo, assembly GCF_011764305.1. Lineage (NCBI taxonomy): Eukaryota > Metazoa > Chordata > Mammalia > Carnivora > Mustelidae > Mustela > Mustela putorius. The sequence continues at coordinate 105,441 of NW_025421337.1, read as the reverse complement.
GAGAGAGAAGCATGGTTGCACACGTCTGTCACCGCGCTCCCCAGTAGCAAGTGTGGGGAAGACGCAACACGTCGCCTCCGGGGAAGAGAAGGAGTCTTTGGCCTTGGGGTCGGGACTCGCTCGGGAAGCAGGATAGCCTGCCGTGGCATGAACATCAGGCCGGTGGCAAGACAAGTGTCACCCGCTCCCTGTGCGCAGAGATGGTAGCCTGGCTGCTAAGGACACATGACGGGACGACTAGGGCAGGGGCGCGTGCTCCACTCAGTGGAAAGAGTCTGGGCAGAAAGCAGGCCTGTCCTGTGCCTCTGCTCACAAGGGGACAGCATCTCCTTGCCACCTGTCCCAAGGGCAGCCTTGTGCTTGCCACCAGGTGCCGTACTCGGAACTCGTAGAAACAACCCCATGGAGAAATGGGTAGTCAGATGCCGTCTTCCACCAAGACGTGGCAGCGTTGTCGGTGGCAGGGAGTGTGCCAAGGAAGGAGTGGATACAGTCACCCACAGTACCCCATCCCAGTGCACGGGCCGTGTGCAGGGATCCTGTCGCCTCCTCTCTCCTGTGGTGAAGGCACTGGCCTAGGCCCAGAGTCTGCCTGAGCGCCGGAGCAAAAGGCCAAGACTGACCTACGTCAGGAGATGGTATTAGGCATAGAGTGCCATCCTAGGCCTCGCAGGCTGCTGCAGGGTTGTGACTGTGTCTGCTTACTTCGGCTTAGCAAGGTGAACCCCGGGCGTTAACTTGGAGCACGGGAAAGCAAGGCCCAAGAGGCACCAGCTCCACCGCAGCTCTTCTTCCCTGACGCGACTGAAGTCTTGCTGAGGAAGCAGCGGCGAAGTGCTGTTCGCTCCTAGCCAAAGCTTCTGCGAAAGCACATCATTCCTGAGAAATGTTCTGCAGGCTGCTGCTGCTTGCCTGAGGCCAGTCTCAAGGTGGGAGAAACCCCGCATACAGCGAAAGCCTCTTTGCCTGGGCAACTCCCCTGGGAGAGCACATCATTTGTTGCGAAATCAGAGTTGGGTTTGGGGATGCTGCTGCGGCTTGCCTGAGCTCGTCTCCGCAGCACGGTGGAAGATACCCGCATGGAGCGAAATACTCTTTGCCCTAGCATCCCCTCTGCCTAAGAGAGAGGCATGGCTGCACACGTCTGTCACCGCTCTCCCCCCAGGAGCAAGTGTGGGGAAGACGCAGCACGCGGCGGCCGGGGAAGAGAAGGAGCCGTTGGCCTTGGGGTCGGGAAACGCTCGGGAAGCAGGATAGCCTGCCGTGGCATGAACAGCAGGCCGGTGGCAAGACAAGTGTCACCCGCTCCCTGTGCGCAGAGATGGTAGCCTGGCTGCTAAGGAGACATAGGGGACGACTAGGGCAGGGGCACGTGCTCCACTCTGAGGAAGGTGTCTGGGCAGAAAGCAGGCCTGTACTGTGCCTCTGCTCACAAGGGGACAGCATCTCCTTGCCACCTGTCCCAAGGGCAGACTTGGGCTTGCCACCAGGTGCCAAACCCGTAATTCGCAGAAAAAACCCCATGGAGAAACGGGCAGTCAGATGCCGTCTTCCACCAAGATGTGGCAGGGGGTGTGCCGGGGAAAGAGTGGAGACACTCCCCTACAGTTCCCCATCCCAGTTCACGCGCCTCCTCTCTCCTGAGGTGAAGGCACTGGCCTGGGCCCAGAGTCTGCCTGAGAAAAGGCAAAGCCTTACCTATGCCAGGAGATGGTAATAGGCATAGAGTACCATGCTAGGCCACGCACCTGCTTCAGGGTTGTGACTGTGTCTGCTTAGTTCGGCTTAACAAGATGAACCCCGGGCGCGAACTTGGAGCCCGGGAAAGCAAGGCCCAAGAGGAACCAGCTCTCTCACTACCGTGAAAGAGCGAATGACCAAAGTCTTGCTGAGGGGAGCAGCAGCGAAGTGCTGTTCGCGCCAAGCTGAAAACCTCTGCGAAAGCATAGCCGTCGCTGGGAAATGAGAGTTGGTTCTGTGGGCTGCTTTTGGTGCTTGCCTTCGCCTAGTATTCGCAGCATTATGGGAGAAACCCGCATAGAGCGAAAGCCTCTTTGGCGGGGCATCCCCGCTGGGAAAGCACAGCATTCTTTGGGAAATCAGAGTCGGGTCTGTGGGATTCTGCCTGCTGCTTGCCGGAGCTAGTCTCCACCGCACAGTGTAATATACCCGTATGGAGAGAAATCCTCTTTGCCTGGGCATCCCCTCTGCCTGAGAGAGAAGCGCAGTGGCGCCTGTGGAAAGATCCTTAAGGAAAGGGACACGTCTGTCACTGCAGAGCGACAGAAGCCTGGCTGCTAAGGAGAAACGAGGGCAAGATTAGGGCAAGGGAAAGGGCTCCACTCTGAGGAAGGAGTCTGGGCAGAAAGCATGCCTGTCCTGAGCCTTTGGGCCCAAGGAGACAGCAGCTCCTTGGTCACACGTCCGTGGTGGAGACATGGGGTTGCCTCCAGGCGCCTACCCTGAACTCGAGAAACAACTCCCTGAAAGAAGACGCCATCAGAAGCCGTCTTCCTCCAGGATGTGGAAGCTTGGAGGAGGCACGGGGTTTAAGGGGAAGGAGTGGGGACAGTTCCCCAAAGCTCCCTATTCAGTGCACGGGCGGTGTGCAGGGATCCTGTCACCTCTCCTTTCCTGTGGGGAAAGCACTGGCTTAGTCTGCGAGTCCGCCAGAGCGCCAGAGTAAAAGGCCAAGCGATGCCTACACCGGGAGTTGGTAGTGTGCATAGAGTGCCCTCCTTAGCTACGCAAGCTACTGCACGGTTGTGGCTGTGTCTGCTTAGTTCGGAGGCCCCCAGGAAACATGGAGCCCAGGAAAGCAAGGCCCAAGAGGCACCAGCTCTCCCGCAGCTCTTCTTCCCTGACGCGACTGAAGCCTTGTTGAGGAATCAGCGGCGAAGTGCTGTTGGCTCCAAGCCAAAGCTTCTGTGAAAGCACAGCATGCTCTGAGTAATTCTCTGCGGGCTGCTGCTTGCCTGAGCCCAGTCTCGCGGTGGGAGAAACCCCGCATACAGCGAAAGCCTCTTTGCCTGGGCATCTCCCCGGGGAAAGTATAGCATTCGTTGGGATATCAGAGTTGGGTTTGGGGATGCTGCTGCGCTTGCCTGAGCTCGTCTCCGCAGTACGGTGGGAGATACCCGCATGGAGCGAAATACTCTTTGCCCTAGCATCCCCTCTGCCTGAGAGAGAAGCATGGTTGCACACGTCTGTCACCCGCGCTCCCCAGGAGCAAGTGTGGGGAAGACGCAACACGTCGCCTCCGGGGAAGAGAAGGAGTCTTTGGCCTTGGGGTCGGGACTCGCTCGGGAAGCAGGATAGCCTGCCGTGGCATGAACATCAGGCCGGTGGCAAGACAAGTGTCACCCGCTCCCTGTGCGGAGAGATGGTAGCCTGGCTGCTAAGGACACATGAGGGGACGACTAGGGCAGGGGCGCGTGCTCCACTCAGTGGAAAGAGTCTGGGCAGAAAGCAGGCCTGTCCTGTGCCTCTGCTCACAAGGGGACAGCATCTCCTTGCCACCTGTCCCAAGGGCAGCCTTGTGCTTGCCACCAGGTGCCGTACTCGGAACTCGTAGAAACAACCCCCATGGAGAAATGGGTAGTCAGATGCCGTCTTCCACCAAGACGTGGCAGCGTTGTCGGTGGCAGGGAGTGTGCCAAGGAAGGAGTGGATACAGTCACCCACAGTACCCCATCCCAGTGCACGGGCCGTGTGCAGGGATCCTGTCGCCTCCTCTCTCCTGTGGTGAAGGCACTGGCCTAGGCCCAGAGTCTGCCTGAGCGCCGGAGCAAAAGGCCAAGACTGACCTACGTCAGGAGATGGTATTAGGCATAGAGTGCCATCCTAGGCCTCGCAGGCTGCTGCAGGGTTGTGACTGTGTCTGCTTACTTCGGCTTAGCAAGGTGAACCCCGGGCGTTAACTTGGAGCACGGGAAAGCAAGGCCCAAGAGGCACCAGCTCCGCCGCAGCTCTTCTTCCCTGACGCGACTGAAGTCTTGCTGAGGAAGCAGCGGCGAAGTGCTGTTCGCTCCTAGCCAAAGCTTCTGCGAAAGCACATCATTCCTGAGAAATGTTCTGCAGGCTGCTGCTGCTGCTTGCCTGAGGCCAGTCTCAAGGTGGGAGAAACCCCGCATACAGCGAAAGCCTCTTTGCCTGGGCAACTCCCCTGGGAGAGCACATCATTTGTTGCGAAATCAGAGTTGGGTTTGGGGATGATGCTGCTGCGGCTTGCCTGAGCTCGTCTCCGCAGCACGGTGGAAGATACCCGCATGGAGCGAAATACTCTTTGCCCTAGCATCCCCTCTGCCTAAGAGAGAGGCATGGCTGCACACGTCTGTCACCGCTCTCCCCAGGAGCAAGTGTGGGGAAGACGCAGCACGCGGCGCCGGGGAAGAGAAGGAGCCGTTGGCCTTGGGGTCGGGAAACGCTCGGGAAGCAGGATAGCCTGCCGTGGCATGAACAGCAGGCCGGTGGCAAGACAAGTGTCACCCGCTCCCTGTGCGCAGAGATGGTAGCCTGGCTGCTAAGGAGACATAGGGGACGACTAGGGCAGGGGCACGTGCTCCACTCTGAGGAAGGTGTCTGGGCAGAAAGCAGGCCTGTACTGTGCCTCTGCTCACAAGGGGACAGCATCTCCTTGCCACCTGTCCCAAGGGCAGACTTGGGCTTGCCACCAGGTGCCAAACCCGTAATTCGCAGAAAAACAACCCCATGGAGGAGAAACGGGCAGTCAGATGCCGTCTTCCACCAAGATGTGGCAGGGGGTGTGCCGGGGAAAGAGTGGAGACACTCCCCTACAGTTCCCCATCCCAGTTCACGCGCCTCCTCTCTCCTGAGGTGAAGGCACTGGCCTAGGCCCAGAGTCTGCCTGAGAAAAGGCAAAGCCTTACCTATGCCAGGAGATGGTAATAGGCATAGAGTACCATGCTAGGCCACGCACCTGCTTCAGGGTTGTGACTGTGTCTGCTTAGTTCGGCTTAACAAGATGAACCCCGGGCGCGAACTTGGAGCCCGGGAAAGCAAGGCCCAAGAGGAACCAGCTCTCTCACTACCGTGAAAGAGCGAATGACCAAAGTCTTGCTGAGGGGAGCAGCAGCGAAGTGCTGTTCGCGCCAAGCTGAAAACCTCTGCGAAAGCATAGCCGTCGCTGGGAAATGAGAGTTGGTTCTGTGGGCTGCTTTTGGTGCTTGCCCTTCGCCTAGTATTCGCAGCATTATGGGAGAGAAACCCGCATAGAGCGAAAGCCTCTTTGGCGGGGCATCCCCGCTGGGAAAGCACAGCATTCTTTGGGAAATCAGAGTCGGGTCTGTGGGATTCTGCCTGCTGCTTGCCGGAGCTAGTCTCCCCCGCACAGTGTAATATACCCGTATGGAGAGAAATCCTCTTTGCCTGGGCATCCCCTCTGCCTGAGAGAGAAGCGCAGTGGCGCCTGTGGAAAGATCCTTAAGGAAAGGGACACGTCTGTCACTGCAGAGCGACAGAAGCCTGGCTGCTAAGGAGAAACGAGGGCAAGATTAGGGCAAGGGAAAGGGCTCCACTCTGAGGAAGGAGTCTGGGCAGAAAGCATGCCTGTCCTGAGCCTTTGGGCCCAAGGAGACAGCAGCTCCTTGGTCACACGTCCGTGGTGGAGACATGGGGTTGCCTCCAGGCGCCTACCCTGAACTCGAGAAACAACTCCCTGAAAGAAGACGCCATCAGAAGCCGTCTTCCTCCAGGATGTGGAAGCTTGGAGGAGGCACGGGGTTTAAGGGGAAGGAGTGGGGACAGTTCCCCCAAAGCTCCCTATTCAGTGCACGGGCGGTGTGCAGGGATCCTGTCACCTCTCCTTTCCTGTGGGGAAAGCACTGGCCTAGTCTGCGAGTCCGCCAGAGCGCCAGAGTAAAAGGCCAAGCGATGCCTACACCGGGAGTTGGTAGTGTGCATAGAGTGCCCTCCTTAGCTACGCAAGCTACTGCACACGGTTGTGGCTGTGTCTGTTTAGTTCGGCCTGGCATGGTGAACCCAGGACGCGAACATGGAGCCCCAAAAGCAAGGCCCAAGAGGCACCAGCTCTCCCGCAGCTCTTCTTCCCTGACGCGACTGAAGCCTTGTTGAGGAATCAGCGGCGAAGTGCTGTTGGCTCCAAGCCAAAGCTTCTGTGAAAGCACAGCATGCTCTGAGTAATTCTCTGCGGGCTGCTGCTTGCCTGAGCCCAGTCTCGCGGTGGGAGAAACCCCGCATACATACAGCGAAAGCCTCTTTGCCTGGGCATCTCCCCGGGGAAAGTATAGCATTTGTTGGGATATCAGAGTTGGGTTTGGGGATGCTGCTGCGGCTTGCCTGAGCTCGTCTCCGCAGTACGGTGGAAGATACCCGCATGGAGCGAAATACTCTTTGCCCTAGCATCCCCTCTGCCTGAGAGAGAAGCATGGTTGCACACGTCTGTCACCGCTCTCCCCAGGAGCAAGTGTGGGGAAGACGCAACACGTCGCCTCCGGGGAAGAGAAGGAGTCTTTGGCCTTGGGGTCGGGACTCGCTCGGGAAGCAGGATAGCCTGCCGTGGCATGAACAGCAGGCCGGTGGCAAGACAAGTGTCACCCGCTCCCTGTGCGCAGAGATGGTAGCCTGGCTGCTAAGGACACATGAGGGGACGACTAGGGCAGGGGCGCGTTCTCCACTCAGTGGAAAGAGTCTGGGCAGAAAGCAGGCCTGTCCTGTGCCTCTGCTCACAAGGGGACAGCATCTCCTTGCCACCTGTCCCAAGGGCAGACTTGGGCTTGCCACCAGGTGCCAAACCCGTAATTCGCAGAAACAACAACCATGGAGAAACGGGCAGTCAGATGCCGTCTTCCACCTAGATGTGGCAGGGGGTGTGCCGGGGAAAGAGTGGAGACACTCCCCTACAGTTCCCCATCCCAGTTCACGCGCCTCCTCTCTCCTGAGGTGAAGGCACTGGCCTAGGCCCAGAGTCTGCCTGAGAAAAGGCAAAGCCTTACCTATGCCAGGAGATGGTAATAGGCATAGAGTACCATGCTAGGCCACGCACCTGCTTCAGGGTTGTGACTGTGTCTGCTTAGTTCGGCTTAACAAGATGAACCCCGGGGCGCGAACTTGGAGCCCGGGAAAGCAAGGCCCAAGAGGAACCAGCTCTCTCACTACCGTGAAAGAGCGAATGACCAAAGTCTTGCTGAGGGGAGCAGCAGCGAAGTGCTGTTCGCGCCAAGCTGAAAACCTCTGCGAAAGCATAGCCGTCGCTGGGAAATGAGAGTTGGTTCTGTGGGCTGCTTTTGGTGCTTCCCTTCGCCTAGTATTCGCAGCAGCATTATGGGAGAAAACCGCATAGAGCGAAAGCCTCTTTGGCGGGGGGCATCCCCGCTGGGAAAGCACAGCATTCTTTGGGAAATCAGAGTCGGGTCTGTGGGATTCTGCCTGCTGCTTGCCGGAGCTAGTCTCCACCGCACAGTGTAATATACCCGTATGGAGAGAAATCCTCTTTGCCTGGGCCCCTCCCTCTGCCTGAGAGAGAAGCGCAGTGGCGCCTGTGGAAAGATCCTTAAGGAAAGGGACACGTCTGTCACTGCAGAGCGACAGAAGCCTGGCTGCTAAGGAGAAACGAGAGGGCAAGATTAGGGCAAGGGAAAGGGCTCCACTCTGAGGAAGGAGTCTGGGCAGAAAGCATGCCTATCCTGAGCCTTTGGGCCCAAGGAGACAGCAGCTCCTTGGTCACACGTCCGTGGTGGAGACATGGGGTTGCCTCCAGGCGCCTACCCTGAACTCGAGAAAAAACTCCCTGAAAGAAGACGCCATCAGAAGCCGTCTTCCTCCAGGATGTGGAAGCTTGGAGGAGGCACGGGGTTTAAGGGGAAGGAGTGGGGACAGTTCCCCAAAGCTCCCTATTCAGTGCACGGGCGGTGTGCAGGGATCCTGTCACCTCTCCTTTCCTGTGGGGAAAGCACTGGCCTAGTCTGCGAGTCCGCCAGAGCGCCAGAGTAAAAGGCCAAGCGATGCCTACACCGGGAGTTGGTAGTGTGCAGAGAGTGCCCTCCTTAGCTACGCAAGCTACTGCACGGTTGTGGCTGTGTCTGCTTAGTTCGGCCTGGCAGGGTGAACCCAGGACGCGAACATGGAGCCCAGGAAAGCAAGGCCCAAGGGGCACCAGCTCTCCCGCAGCTCTTCTTCCCTGACGCGACTGAAGCCTTGCTGAGGAAGCAGCGGCGAAGTGCTGTTGGCTCCAAGCCAAAAGCTTCTGTGAAAGCACAGCATGCGCTGAGTAATTCTCTGCGGGCTGCTGCTTGCCTGAGCCCAGTCTCGCGGTGGGAGAAACCCCGCATACAGCGAAAGCCTCTTTGCCTGGGCATCTCCCCGGGGAAAGTATAGCATTCGTTGGGATATCAGAGTTGGGTTTGGGGATGCTGCTGCGGCTTGCCTGAGCTCGTCTCCGCAGTACGGTGGGAGATACCCGCATGGAGCGAAATACTCTTTGCCCTAGCATCCCCTCTGCCTGAGAGAGAAGCATGGTTGCACACGTCTGTCACCGCGCTCCCCAGTAGCAAGTGTGGGGAAGACGCAACACGTCGCCTCCGGGGAAGAGAAGGAGTCTTTGGCCTTGGGGTCGGGACTCGCTCGGGAAGCAGGATAGCCTGCCGTGGCATGAACATCAGGCCGGTGGCAAGACAAGTGTCACCCGCTCCCTGTGCGGAGAGATGGTAGCCTGGCTGCTAAGGACACATGAGGGGACGACTAGGGCAGGGGCGCGTGCTCCACTCAGTGGAAAGAGTCTGGGCAGAAAGCAGGCCTGTCCTGTGCCTCTGCTCACAAGGGGACAGCATCTCCTTGCCACCTGTCCCAAGGGCAGCCTTGTGCTTGCCACCAGGTGCCGTACTCGGAACTCGTAGAAACAACCCCATGGAGAAATGGGTAGTCAGATGCCGTCTTCCACCAAGACGTGGCAGCGTTGTCGGTGGCAGGGAGTGTGCCAAGGAAGGAGTGGATACAGTCACCCACAGTACCCCATCCCAGTGCACGGGCCGTGTGCAGGGATCCTGTCGCCTCCTCTCTCCTGTGGTGAAGGCACTGGCCTAGGCCCAGAGTCTGCCTGAGCGCCGGAGCAAAAGGCCAAGACTGACCTACGTCAGGAGATGGTATTAGGCATAGAGTGCCATCCTAGGCCTCGCAGGCTGCTGCAGGGTTGTGACTGTGTCTGCTTACTTCGGCTTAGCAAGGTGAACCCCGGGCGTTAACTTGGAGCACGGGAAAGCAAGGCCCAAGAGGCACCAGCTCCGCCGCAGCTCTTCTTCCCTGACGCGACTGAAGTCTTGCTGAGGAAGCAGCGGCGAAGTGCTGTTCGCTCCTAGCCAAAGCTTCTGCGAAAGCACATCATTCCTGAGAAATGTTCTGCAGGCTGCTGCTGCTTGCCTGAGGCCAGTCTCAAGGTGGGAGAAACCCCGCATACAGCGAAAGCCTCTTTGCCTGGGCAACTCCCCTGGGAGAGCACATCATTTGTTGCGAAATCAGAGTTGGGTTTGGGGATGCTGCTGCGGCTTGCCTGAGCTCGTCTCCGCAGCACGGTGGAAGATACCCGCATGGAGCGAAATACTCTTTGCCCTAGCATCCCCTCTGCCTAAGAGAGAGGCATGGCTGCACACGTCTGTCACCGCTCTCCCCAGGAGCAAGTGTGGGGAAGACGCAGCACGCGGCGCCGGGGAAGAGAAGGAGCCGTTGGCCTTGGGGTCGGGAAACGCTCGGGAAGCAGGATAGCCTGCCGTGGCATGAACAGCAGGCCGGTGGCAAGACAAGTGTCACCCGCTCCCTGTGCGCAGAGATGGTAGCCTGGCTGCTAAGGAGACATAGGGGACGACTAGGGCAGGGGCACGTGCTCCACTCTGAGGAAGGTGTCTGGGCAGAAAGCAGGCCTGTACTGTGCCTCTGCTCACAAGGGGACAGCATCTCCTTGCCACCTGTCCCAAGGGCAGACTTGGGCTTGCCACCAGGTGCCAAACCCGTAATTCGCAGAAAACAACCCCATGGAGAAACGGGCAGTCAGATGCCGTCTTCCACCAAGATGTGGCAGGGGGTGTGCCGGGGAAAGAGTGGAGACACTCCCCTACAGTTCCCCATCCCAGTTCACGCGCCTCCTCTCTCCTGAGGTGAAGGCACTGGCCTAGGCCCAGAGTCTGCCTGAGAAAAGGCAAAGCCTTACCTATGCCAGGAGATGGTAATAGGCATAGAGTACCATGCTAGGCCACGCACCTGCTTCAGGGTTGTGACTGTGTCTGCTTAGTTCGGCTTAACAAGATGAACCCCGGGCGCGAACTTGGAGCCCGGGAAAGCAAGGCCCAAGAGGAACCAGCTCTCTCACTACCGTGAAAGAGCGAATGACCAAAGTCTTGCTGAGGGGAGCAGCAGCGAAGTGCTGTTCGCGCCAAGCTGAAAACCTCTGCGAAAGCATAGCCGTCGCTGGGAAATGAGAGTTGGTTCTGTGGGCTGCTTTTGGTGCTTGCCTTCGCCTAGTATTCGCAGCATTATGGGAGAAACCCGCATAGAGCGAAAGCCTCTTTGGCGGGGCATCCCCGCTGGGAAAGCACAGCATTCTTTGGGAAATCAGAGTCGGGTCTGTGGGATTCTGCCTGCTGCTTGCCGGAGCTAGTCTCCACCGCACAGTGTAATATACCCGTATGGAGAGAAATCCTCTTTGCCTGGGCATCCCCTCTGCCTGAGAGAGAAGCGCAGTGGCGCCTGTGGAAAGATCCTTAAGGAAAGGGACACGTCTGTCACTGCAGAGCGACAGAAGCCTGGCTGCTAAGGAGAAACGAGGGCAAGATTAGGGCAAGGGAAAGGGCTCCACTCTGAGGAAGGAGTCTGGGCAGAAAGCATGCCTGTCCTGAGCCTTTGGGCCCAAGGAGACAGCAGCTCCTTGGTCACACGTCCGTGGTGGAGACATGGGGTTGCCTCCAGGCGCCTACCCTGAACTCGAGAAACAAACTCCCTGAAAGAAGACGCCATCAGAAGCCGTCTTCCTCCAGGATGTGGAAGCTTGGAGGAGGCACGGGGTTTAAGGGGAAGGAGTGGGGACAGTTCCCCAAAGCTCCCTATTCAGTGCACGGGCGGTGTGCAGGGATCCTGTCACCTCTCCTTTCCTGTGGGGAAAGCACTGGCCTAGTCTGCGAGTCCGCCAGAGCGCCAGAGTAAAAGGCCAAGCGATGCCTACACCGGGAGTTGGTAGTGTGCAGAGAGTGCCCTCCTTAGCTACGCAAGCTACTGCACGGTTGTGGCTGTGTCTGCTTAGTTCGGCCTGGCAGGGTGAACCCAGGACGCGAACATGGAGCCCAGGAAAGCAAGGCCCAAGGGGCACCAGCTCTCCCGCAGCTCTTCTTCCCTGACGCGACTGAAGCCTTGCTGAGGAAGCAGCGGCGAAGTGCTGTTGGCTCCAAGCCAAAGCTTCTGCGAAAGCACAGCATGCGCTGAGTAATTCTCTGCGGGCTGCTGCTTGCCTGAGCCCAGTCTCGCGGTGGGAGAAACCCCACATAGAGCGAAAGCCTCTTTGCCTGGGCATCTCCCCTGGGAAAGTATAGCATTCGTTGGGATATCAGAGTTGGGTTTGGGGATGCTGCTGCTGCTTGCCTGAGCTCGTCTCCGCAGCACGGTGGAAGATACCCGCATGGAGCGAAATACTCTTTGCCCTAGCATCCCCTCTGCCTGAGAGAGAAGCATGGTTGCACACGTCTGTCACCGCGCTCCCCAGTAGCAAGTGTGGGGAAGACGCAACACGTCGCCTCCGGGGAAGAGAAGGAGTCTTTGGCCTTGGGGTCGGGACTCGCTCGGGAAGCAGGATAGCCTGCCGTGGCATGAACATCAGGCCGGTGGCAAGACAAGTGTCACCCGCTCCCTGTGGGGAGAGATGGTAGCCTGGCTGCTAAGGACACATGACGGGACGACTAGGGCAGGGGCGCGTGCTCCACTCAGTGGAAAGAGTCTGGGCAGAAAGCAGGCCTGTCCTGTGCCTCTGCTCACAAGGGGACAGCATCTCCTTGCCACCTGTCCCAAGGGCAGCCTTGTGCTTGCCACCAGGTGCCGTACTCGGAACTCGTAGAAACAACCCCATGGAGAGAAATGGGTAGTCAGATGCCGTCTTCCACCAAGACGTGGCAGCGTTGTCGGTGGCAGGGAGTGTGCCAAGGAAGGAGTGGATACAGTCACCCACAGTACCCCATCCCAGTGCACGGGCCGTGTGCAGGGATCCTGTCGCCTCCTCTCTCCTGTGGTGAAGGCACTGGCCTAGGCCCAGAGTCTGCCTGAGCGCCGGAGCAAAAGGCCAAGACTGACCTACGTCAGGAGATGGTATTAGGCATAGAGTGCCATCCTAGGCCTCGCAGGCTGCTGCAGGGTTGTGACTGTGTCTGCTTACTTACTTCGGCTTAGCAAGGTGAACCCCGGGCGTTAACTTGGAGCACGGGAAAGCAAGGCCCAAGAGGCACCAGCTCCGCCGCAGCTCTTCTTCCCTGACGCGACTGAAGTCTTGCTGAGGAAGCAGCGGCGAAGTGCTGTTCGCTCCTAGCCAAAGCTTCTGCGAAAGCACATCATTCCTGAGAAATGTTCTGCAGGCTGCTGCTGCTTGCCTGAGGCCAGTCTCAAGGTGGGAGAAACCCCGCATACAGCGAAAGCCTCTTTGCCTGGGCAACTCCCCTGGGAGAGCACATCATTTGTTGCGAAATCAGAGTTGGGTTTGGGGATGCTGCTGCGGCTTGCCTGAGCTCGTCTCCGCAGCACGGTGGAAGATACCCGCATGGAGCGAAATACTCTTTGCCCTAGCATCCCCTCTGCCTAAGAGAGAGGCATGGCTGCACACGTCTGTCACGCGCTCTCCCCAGGAGCAAGTGTGGGGAAGACGCAGCACGCGGCGCCGGGGAAGAGAAGGAGCCGTTGGCCTTGGGGTCGGGAAACGCTCGGGAAGCAGGATAGCCTGCCGTGGCATGAACAGCAGGCCGGTGGCAAGACAAGTGTCACCCGCTCCCTGTGCGCAGAGATGGTAGCCTGGCTGCTAAGGAGACATAGGGGACGACTAGGGCAGGGGCACGTGCTCCACTCTGAGGAAGGTGTCTGGGCAGAAAGCAGGCCTGTACTGTGCCTCTGCTCACAAGGGGACAGCATCTCCTTGCCACCTGTCCCAAGGGCAGACTTGGGCTTGCCACCAGGTGCCAAACCCGTAATTCGCAGAAAACAACCCCATGGAGAAACGGGCAGTCAGATGCCGTCTTCCACCAAGATGTGGCAGGGGGTGTGCCGGGGAAAGAGTGGAGACACTCCCCTACAGTTCCCCATCCCAGTTCACGCGCCTCCTCTCTCCTGAGGTGAAGGCACTGGCCTAGGCCCAGAGTCTGCCTGAGAAAAGGCAAAGCCTTACCTATGCCAGGAGATGGTAATAGGCATAGAGTACCATGCTAGGCCACGCACCTGCTTCAGGGTTGTGACTGTGTCTGCTTAGTTCGGCTTAACAAGATGAACCCCGGGCGCGAACTTGGAGCCCGGGAAAGCAAGGCCCAAGAGGAACCAGCTCTCTCACTACCGTGAAAGAGCGAATGACCAAAGTCTTGCTGAGGGGAGCAGCAGCGAAGTGCTGTTCGCGCCAAGCTGAAAACCTCTGCGAAAGCATAGCCGTCGCTGGGAAATGAGAGTTGGTTCTGTGGGCTGCTTTTGGTGCTTGCCTTCGCCTAGTATTCGCAGCATTATGGGAGAAAAACCCGCATAGAGCGAAAGCCTCTTTGGCGGGGCATCCCCGCTGGGAAAGCACAGCATTCTTTGGGAAATCAGAGTCGGGTCTGTGGGGATTCTGCCTGCTGCTTGCCGGAGCTAGTCTCCACCGCACAGTGTAATATACCCGTATGGAGAGAAATCCTCTTTGCCTGGGCATCCCCTCTGCCTGAGAGAGAAGCGCAGTGGCGCCTGTGGAAAGATCCTTAAGGAAAGGGACACGTCTGTCACTGCAGAGCGACAGAAGCCTGGCTGCTAAGGAGAAACGAGGGCAAGATTAGGGCAAGGGAAAGGGCTCCACTCTGAGGAAGGAGTCTGGGCAGAAAGCATGCCTGTCCTGAGCCTTTGGGCCCAAGGAGACAGCAGCTCCTTGGTCACACGTCCGTGGTGGAGACATGGGGTTGCCTCCAGGCGCCTACCCTGAACTCGAGAAACAACTCCCTGAAAGAAGACGCCATCAGAAGCCGTCTTCCTCCAGGATGTGGAAGCTTGGAGGAGGCACGGGGTTTAAGGGGAGGGGAAGGAGTGGGGACAGTTCCCCAAAGCTCCCTATTCAGTGCACGGGCGGTGTGCAGGGATCCTGTCACCTCTCCTTTCCTGTGGGGAAAGCACTGGCCTAGTCTGCGAGTCCGCCAGAGCGCCAGAGTAAAAGGCCAAGCGATGCCTACACCGGGAGTTGGTAGTGTGCATAGAGTGCCCTCCTTAGCTACGCAAGCTACTGCACGGTTGTGGCTGTGTCTGCTTAGTTCGGCCTGGCAGGGTGAACCCAGGACGCGAACATGGAGCCCAGGAAAGCAAGGCCCAAGGGCACCAGCTCTCCCGCAGCTCTTCTTCCCTGACGCGACTGAAGCCTTGTTGAGGAATCAGCGGCGAAGTGCTGTTGGCTCCAAGCCAAAGCTTCTGTGAAAGCACAGCATGCGCTGAGTAATTCTCTGCGGGCTGCTGCTTGCCTGAGCCCAGTCTCGCGGGTGGGAGAAACCCCGCATACAGCGCGAAGCCTCTTTGCCTGGGCATCTCCCCGGGGAAAGTATAGCATTCGTTGGGATATCAGAGTTGGGTTTGGGGATGCTGCTGCTGCTTGCCTGAGCTCGTCTCCGCAGCACGGTGGAAGATACCCGCATGGAGCGAAATACTCTTTGCCCTAGCATCCCCTCTGCCTGAGAGAGAAGCATGGTTGCACACGTCTGTCACCGCGCTCCCCCAGGAGCAAGTGTGGGGAAGACGCAACACGTCGCCTCCGGGGAAGAGAAGGAGTCTTTGGCCTTGGGGTCGGGACTCGCTCGGGAAGCAGGATAGCCTGCCGTGGCATGAACATCAGGCCGGTGGCAAGACAAGTGTCACCCGCTCCCTGTGCGGAGAGATGGTAGCCTGGCTGCTAAGGACACATGAGGGGACGACTAGGGCAGGGGCGCGTGCTCCACTCAGTGGAAAGAGTCTGGGCAGAAAGCAGGCCTGTCCTGTGCCTCTGCTCACAAGGGGACAGCATCTCCTTGCCACCTGTCCCAAGGGCAGCCTTGTGCTTGCCACCAGGTGCCGTACTCGGAACTCGTAGAAACAACCCCATGGAGAAATGGGTAGTCAGATGCCGTCTTCCACCAAGACGTGGCAGCGTTGTCGGTGGCAGGGAGTGTGCCAAGGAAGGAGTGGATACAGTCACCCACAGTACCCCATCCCAGTGCACGGGCCGTGTGCAGGGATCCTGTCGCCTCCTCTCTCCTGTGGTGAAGGCACTGGCCTAGGCCCAGAGTCTGCCTGAGCGCCGGAGCAAAAGGCCAAGACTGACCTACGTCAGGAGATGGTATTAGGCATAGAGTGCCATCCTAGGCCTCGCAGGCTGCTGCAGGGTTGTGACTGTGTCTGCTTACTTCGGCTTAGCAAGGTGAACCCCGGGCGTTAACTTGGAGCACGGGAAAGCAAGGCCCAAGAGGCACCAGCTCCGCCGCAGCTCTTCTTCCCTGACGCGACTGAAGTCTTGCTGAGGAAGCAGCGGCGAAGTGCTGTTCGCTCCTAGCCAAAGCTTCTGCGAAAGCACATCATTCCTGAGAAATGTTCTGCAGGCTGCTGCTGCTTGCCTGAGGCCAGTCTCAAGGTGGGAGAAACCCCGCATACAGCGAAAGCCTCTTTGCCTGGGCAACTCCCCTGGGAGAGCACATCATTTGTTGCGAAATCAGAGTTGGGTTTGGGGATGCTGCTGCGGCTTGCCTGAGCTCGTCTCCGCAGCACGGTGGAAGATACCCGCATGGAGCGAAATACTCTTTGCCCTAGCATCCCCTCTGCCTAAGAGAGAGGCATGGCTGCACACGTCTGTCACCGCTCTCCCCAGGAGCAAGTGTGGGGAAGACGCAGCACGCGGCGCCGGGGGAAGAGAAGGAGCCGTTGGCCTTGGGGTCGGGAAACGCTCGGGAAGCAGGATAGCCTGCCGTGGCATGAACAGCAGGCCGGTGGCA
Organism: Mustela putorius furo; assembly: GCF_011764305.1. Lineage (NCBI taxonomy): Eukaryota > Metazoa > Chordata > Mammalia > Carnivora > Mustelidae > Mustela > Mustela putorius. The sequence continues at coordinate 89,269 of NW_025421337.1, read as the reverse complement.
AGACAAGTGTCACCCGCTCCCTGTGCGCAGAGATGGTAGCCTGGCTGCTAAGGAGACATAGGGGACGACTAGGGCAGGGGCACGTGCTCCACTCTGAGGAAGGTGTCTGGGCAGAAAGCAGGCCTGTACTGTGCCTCTGCTCACAAGGGGACAGCATCTCCTTGCCACCTGTCCCAAGGGCAGACTTGGGCTTGCCACCAGGTGCCAAACCCCGTAATTCGCAGAAACAACCCCATGGAGAAACGGGCAGTCAGATGCCGTCTTCCACCAAGATGTGGCAGGGGGTGTGCCGGGGAAAGAGTGGAGACACTCCCCTACAGTTCCCCATCCCAGTTCACGCGCCTCCTCTCTCCTGAGGTGAAGGCACTGGCCTAGGCCCAGAGTCTGCCTGAGAAAAGGCAAAGCCTTACCTATGCCAGGAGATGGTAATAGGCATAGAGTACCATGCTAGGCCACGCACCTGCTTCAGGGTTGTGACTGTGTCTGCTTAGTTCGGCTTAACAAGATGAACCCCGGGCGCGAACTTGGAGCCCGGGGAGGAAAAGCAAGGCCCAAGAGGAACCAGCTCTCTCACTACCGTGAAAGAGCGAATGACCAAAGTCTTGCTGAGGGGAGCAGCAGCGAAGTGCTGTTCGCGCCAAGCTGAAAACCTCTGCGAAAGCATAGCCGTCGCTGGGAAATGAGAGTTGGTTCTGTGGGCTGCTTTTGGTGCTTGCCTTCGCCTAGTATTCGCAGCATTATGGGAGAAAAACCGCGCATAGAGCGAAAGCCTCTTTGGCGGGGCATCCCCGCTGGGAAAGCACAGCATTCTTTGGGAAATCAGAGTCGGGTCTGTGGGATTCTGCCTGCTGCTTGCCGGAGCTAGTCTCCACCGCACAGTGTAATATACCCGTATGGAGAGAAATCCTCTTTGCCTGGGCATCCCCTCTGCCTGAGAGAGAAGCGCAGTGGCGCCTGTGGAAAGATCCTTAAGGAAAGGGACACGTCTGTCACTGCAGAGCGACAGAAGGAAGCCTGGCTGCTAAGGAGAAACGAGGGCAAGATTAGGGCAAGGGAAAGGGCTCCACTCTGAGGAAGGAGTCTGGGCAGAAAGCATGCCTGTCCTGAGCCTTTGGGCCCAAGGAGACAGCAGCTCCTTGGTCACACGTCCGTGGTGGAGACATGGGGTTGCCTCCAGGCGCCTACCCTGAACTCGAGAAACAACTCCCTGAAAGAAGACGCCATCAGAAGCCGTCTTCCTCCAGGATGTGGAAGCTTGGAGGAGGCACGGGGTTTAAGGGGAAGGAGTGGGGACAGTTCCCCAAAGCTCCCTATTCAGTGCACGGGCGGTGTGCAGGGATCCTGTCACCTCTCCTTTCCTGTGGGGAAAGCACTGGCTTAGTCTGCGAGTCCGCCAGAGCGCCAGAGTAAAAGGCCAAGCGATGCCTACACCGGGAGTTGGTAGTGTGCATAGAGTGCCCTCCTTAGCTACGCAAGCTACTGCACGGTTGTGGCATGGAGCCCAGGAAAGCAAGGCCCAAGGGGCACCAGCTCTCCCGCAGCTCTTCTTCCCTGACGCGACTGAAGCCTTGCTGAGGAAGCAGCGGCGAAGTGCTGTTGGCTCCAAGCCAAAGCTTCTGCGAAAGCACAGCATGCGCTGAGTAATTCTCTGCGGGCTGCTGCTTGCCTGAGCCCAGTCTCGCGGTGGGAGAAACCCCACATAGAGCGAAAGCCTCTTTGCCTGGGCATCTCCCCTGGGAAAGTATAGCATTCGTTGGGATATCAGAGTTGGGTTTGGGGATGCTGCTGCTGCTTGCCTGAGCTCGTCTCCGCAGCACGGTGGAAGATACCCGCATGGAGCGAAATACTCTTTGCCCTAGCATCCCCTCTGCCTGAGAGAGAAGCATGGTTGCACACGTCTGTCACCGCGCTCCCCAGTAGCAAGTGTGGGGAAGACGCAACACGTCGCCTCCGGGGAAGAGAAGGAGTCTTTGGCCTTGGGGTCGGGACTCGCTCGGGAAGCAGGATAGCCTGCCGTGGCATGAACATCAGGCCAGGTGGCAAGACAAGTGTCACCCGCTCCCTGTGCGGGAGAGATGGTTAGCCTGGCTGCTAAGGACACATGACGGGACGACTAGGGCAGGGGCGCGTGCTCCACTCAGTGGAAAGAGTCTGGGCAGAAAGCAGGCCTGTCCTGTGCCTCTGCTCACAAGGGGACAGCATCTCCTTGCCACCTGTCCCAAGGGCAGCCTTGTGCTTGCCACCAGGTGCCGTACTCGGAACTCGTAGAAACAACCCCATGGAGAAATGGGTAGTCAGATGCCGTCTTCCACCAAGACGTGGCAGCGTTGTCGGTGGCAGGGGAGTGTGCCAAGGAAGGAGTGGATACAGTCACCCACAGTACCCCATCCCAGTGCACGGGCCGTGTGCAGGGATCCTGTCGCCTCCTCTCTCCTGTGGTGAAGGCACTGGCCTAGGCCCAGAGTCTGCCTGAGCGCCGGAGCAAAAGGCCAAGACTGACCTACGTCAGGAGATGGTATTAGGCATAGAGTGCCATCCTAGGCCTCGCAGGCTGCTGCAGGGTTGTGACTGTGTCTGCTTACTTCGGCTTAGCAAGGTGAACCCCGGGCGTTAACTTGGAGCACGGGAAAGCAAGGCCCAAGAGGCACCAGCTCCGCCGCAGCTCTTCTTCCCTGACGCGACTGAAGTCTTGCTGAGGAAGCAGCGGCGAAGTGCTGTTCGCTCCTAGCCAAAGCTTCTGCGAAAGCACATCATTCCTGAGAAATGTTCTGCAGGCTGCTGCTGCTTGCCTGAGGCCAGTCTCAAGGTGGGAGAAACCCCGCATACAGCGAAAGCCTCTTTGCCTGGGCAACTCCCCTGGGAGAGCACATCATTTGTTGCGAAATCAGAGTTGGGTTTGGGATGCTGCTGCGGCTTGCCTGAGCTCGTCTCCGCAGCACGGTGGAAGATACCCGCATGGAGCGAAATACTCTTTGCCCTAGCATCCCCTCTGCCTAAGAGAGAGGCATGGCTGCACACGTCTGTCACCGCTCTCCCCAGGAGCAAGTGTGGGGAAGACGCAGCACGCGGCGCCGGGAAGAGAAGGAGCCGTTGGCCTTGGGGTCGGGAAAACGCTCGGGAAGCAGGATAGCCTGCCGTGGCATGAACAGCAGGCCGGTGGCAAGACAAGTGTCACCCGCTCCCTGTGCGCAGAGATGGTAGCCTGGCTGCTAAGGAGACAGAGGGGACGACTAGGGCAGGGGCACGTGCTCCACTCTGAGGAAGGAGTCTGGGCAGAAAGCAGGCCTGTACTGTGCCTCTGCTCACAAGGGGACAGCATCTCCTTGCCACCTGTCCCAAGGGCAGACTTGGGCTTGCCACCAGGTGCCAAACCCGTAATTCGCAAAAAACAACCCCATGGAGAAACGGGCAGTCAGATGCCGTCTTCCACCAAGATGTGGCAGGGGGTGTGCCGGGGAAAGAGTGGAGACACTCCCCTACAGTTCCCCATCCCAGTTCACGCGCCTCCTCTCTCCTGAGGTGAAGGCACTGGCCCTAGGCCCAGAGTCTGCCTGAGAAAAGGCAAAAGCCTTACCTATGCCAGGAGATGGTAATAGGCATAGAGTACCATGCTAGGCCACGCACCTGCTTCAGGGTTGTGACTGTGTCTGCTTAGTTCGGCTTAACAAGATGAACCCTCCGGGCGCGAACTTGGAGCCCGGGGAAAGCAAGGCCCAAGAGGAACCAGCTCTCTCACTACCGTGAAAGAGCGAATGACCAAAGTCTTGCTGAGGGGAAGAGCAGCAGCGAAGTGCTGGTCGCGCCAAGCTGAAAACCTCTGCGAAAGCATAGCCGTCGCTGGGAAATGAGAGTTGGTTCTGTGGGCTGCTTTTGGTGCTTGCCTTCGCCTAGTATTCGCAGCATTATGGGAGAAACCCCGCATAGAGCGAAAGCCTCTTTGGCGGGGCATCCCCGCTGGGGAAAGCACAGCATTCTTTGGGAAATCAGAGTCGGGTCTGTGGGATTCTGCCTGCTGCTTGCCGGAGCTAGTCTCCACCGCACAGTGTAATATACCCGTATGGAGAGAAATCCTCTTTTGCCTGGGCATCCCCTCTGCCTGAGAGAGAAGCGCAGTGGCGCCTGTGGAAAGATCCTTAAGGAAAGGGACACGTCTGTCACTGCAGAGCGACAGAAGCCTGGCTGCTAAGGAGAAGAACGAGGGGGCAAGATTAGGGCAAGGGAAAGGGCTCCACTCTGAGGAAGGAGTCTGGCAGAAAGCATGCCTATCCTGAGCCTTTGGGCCCAAGGAGACTGCAGCTCCTTGGTCACACGTCCGTGGTGGAGACATGGGGTTGCCTCCAGGCGCCTACCCTGAACTCGAGAAAACAACTCCCTGAAAGAAGACGCCATCAGAAGCCGTCTTTCCTCCAGGATGTGGAAGCTTGGAGGAGGCACGGGGTTTTAAGGGGAAGGATGGGGACAGTTCCCCAAAGCTCCCTATTTCAGTGCACGGGCGGTGTGCAGGGATCCTGTCACCTCTCCTTTCCTGTGGGGAAAGCACTGGCTTAGTCTGCGAGTCCGCCAGAGCGCCAGAGTAAAAAGGCCAAGCGATGCCTACACCGGAGTTGGTAGTGTGCATAGAGTGCCCTCCTTAGCTACGCAAGCTACTGCACGGTTGTGGCATGGAGCCTCCAGGAAAAGCAAGGCCAAGAGGCACCAGCTCTCCCCGCAGCTCTTACTCCCTGAGCGAATGAAGCCTTGTGAGGAACTATCAGCGGTCGACGAAGTTGCGGTTGGCTCCAAGCCAAAGCTCTGTGTAAAAAAGAACAGCATGGCTCTGAGTTAATTCTCTGCGGGATGCTGCTGCGTGCCTGGAGCCCCAGTCTCCGCGGTGGGAGAAAACCCCGCATAACAGCCAACTAAAGCTCTCTCTGCCTGCACTGGGAATCGCCCCGGGGAAAGTATAGCATTCGTTGGGATATCAGAGTTGGGTTTGGTTTGGGGATGCTGTGCTGCTTGCCTGAGCTCGTCTCCGCAGTACGGTGTGGAGATACCCGCATGGAGACGAAATACCTCTTTGCCCCCGTAGCACCCCTCTTGCCTGAGAGAGAAAGCATAGGTTGCACCACGTCTTTCACCGCGTCACCGTCCCAGTAGCAAGTGTGGGGGAAAAGGAAGACGAGAAAACACGTTGCCCTCCGCGGAAGAGAGGAGTTATTTGGCTCTGGGGTCGGGACTCACTCGGGAATCGCAAGAGATGCCTGACGTGGGCATGTTAAACATCAGGCCGGTGGCAAGACAAGTGTCACCATCAGCTCCCTGGAGCGAAGAAGATGGTTAGCCTGGCTGCTACGGGACACACTGAGTCGCGGGGGACGACTAGGGCAGGGGCGCGATTGACTTCACTCAGGGGAAAGCTTCTGGGCAGAATAGGCCAGGCCTAGTCCTGCTGCCATCTGTCACACGGGTACGACATCTCTTGCTTGCACCATGTCCTCAACGTGGAGCCTTGTGCTTGCACTAAGGTGGCCGTATTTCGGAACTCGTAGAAAACAACCCCCCCATTTTGAAGAAATGGGTAGTTCAGATGCCGTATCTCAACCAAAGAGCGTGGGCAGCAGTGTCAGGTGGTCAGGGAGCTGTTCGACAAGGAAGACGTGGACTACAGTCACCCACAGGACACCATCCCAGTGCAGGGCCGTGCGCAAGGGATCCTGTAGGCCTCCTCTCGTCCTGTGGTGTGAAGGGCTCTGGCCTAGTGCCAGCGAGTCTGACCTTAGCGCCGGAGCAAAAGGCCAAGACTGGACCTACGTCAGGAGATGGTCTTAGGCATAGAGTGCCATCCTACGGCCTCGCAGGCTGGATTTGCAGGGTTGTGACTGGTGTCTGCTTTACTTCGCTTAGTCAAGGTGAACCCCGCCCGGGCGTTAACTGGATGCACGGGAGCAAAGCAAAGGCCCAAGATGGGGGCACAGAGCTCCGCCGCAGAGCTCTCTCTCCTTGACGCGACTGGAAAAGTCTTGTCTGAGCGACGCAGCGGCGTTCTTCGTAGGTGCTGTTTCGTATCCTATGCCATAGCTGTCTTTGCGAAAGCACTATACCATTCCTGGGAGAAATGTTCTGAAGGCTGCATGCTGCTTGCCTTGAGGCGTCTATCAAGGTGGGAGAGACCCCGCATACAGGAGGAAAGCCTCTTTGCCTGGGGCAAATCCCCTGGAGAGAGGCATCATTGTCTGGCGAAATCATAGTGGGGTTTTGGGGATGCTGCTGCGGTTGCACTGCGGCTCGTCTCCGCCAGCACACGTTCTGACGGATACCCCGCATGGTATGTGAGGAGAGAATACTGTCTTTGCCTAGCACCTCTGGTGCCTAAGAGAGAGGCATTGGCCAGCACACGTTCTTGCTCACCGATCTCCCCAGCCGGAGAAGTGTGGGATAGTACGCACGCACTCGGCGCTCGGGGGCAAGAGAAGGAGCCGTTGGCCTGGGGATCGGGAAACGCTCGGGAGCAGTTGACTAGCCTGTATAGCCCTCGGCCCAATGAACACGCCTAGGCACCCCTCCCCTGGGCCGGCTGCGCCCAGACAAGTGTCCACCCGCTCACCATGTGCGCAGAGTATGTAGACTGGGGCCTTGCCTAGGAGACGATATGGAACGACTAGACGGCATGGGGCACTTGTTCCGCAACTCTGAGGGAATCCTGGTGTTGGCAGATAAGAAGGCACGGTACATGGTGCATCTGACTCAAAAGGGGAACAAGCATCTCCCCTTGCACACCTCCCCAAGCGCAGCTCGGGGCCTTGCCACAGGGTGTCACACACGAAACCCGTATACAGCAGAAACATACCATCCATGGAGAAACGGGCAGTTCAGATTTGTACCGTTTCTCACCAAAGATGTGGCAGGGGTGTGCTCGGTGGGAAGAAACGCAGTGTAGAGACATATCCCCTACAGTTACCCACATCCCAGTTCACGCTGCTCCTCTCTCCTCTGAGGTGAATGGCACTGGCTCTAGGCCCGAGAGTCTGCACCTAGATTAAAGGCAAAGCCTCCCTTTACCTACCCAGCGCCAGGGACCATGGTTAATAGGGCATAGCATGAGTACCATGCTCTGCCAACGCACCTGCTTCAGGGTTGGGAACTGTGTATGATTTAGTTCGGGTCTTAACAGATGATGAACCCCGGGTGCTGCGCGCGAACTTGGAGCCCGGGAAAGCACTGGCCCAAGAGGAACCAGCTCTTCCCTCACTACCCGTGAAAGAAAGATTCTTCGCGATATATGACCAAAGTCTTGCTGAGGGGAGCTTCAGCAGCATTTTTGTTGCATGTTAGCGCACAAGCTGAAACCCTTATGTGATCGAAAGCATAGACGTTAGCTGGGAAATGAGAGTTTGGTTCGGTGGGGCTTGCTTTGGTGCTTGCTTTTCGCACTAGTATTTGCGCCAGCATTATTGGGCTCCGATGAACCAGCATAGAGCGAAAGCAGCACTCTTTGGCGGGGCATCCCAGCTGGGACAGCACCAGCATTCTTGGGAAATCAAGAGTCGGTATGTGGGATTCTGCCTGCTGATGCCGGAGCTGAGTCTCACCGCCACAGTTGTTGTAAGTATACCCGTATGGATTACGAGATAATCCTCTTTGCCATGGGCCAATCTCACTATGCCTGAGAGAGAAGCGCTACGTGGCGCCTGTGGAAAGAGTCCTTAGGAAAGGGACGGTCCTGTCCTGCTTGTCGACGGAAGCCGGCTAGCTAAGGAGGTTTAGAAGACGATCCTGTCTTTCCTCTGTGGGCAATATATAGGGCAAGGGAAAGGGCTCCACTCTGAGGAAGGAGTCTGGGCAGAAAGCATGCCTGTCCTGAGCTTTTGGGCCCAAGGAGACAGCAGCTCCTTGGTCACACGTCCGTGGTGGATCATGGGGTTGCCTCCAGGCGCCTACCCTGAACTCGAGAAACAACTCCCGAAAGAAGACGCCATCAGAAGCCGCTTCCTCCAGGATGTGGAAGCTTGGAGGAGGCACGGGGTTTAAGGGGAAGGAGGGGGACAGTTCCCCAAAGCTCCCTATTCAGTGCACGGGCGGTGTGCAGGGATCCTGTCACCCTCCTTTCCTGTGGGGAAAGCACTGGCCTAGTCTGCGAGTCCGCCAGAGCGCCAGAGTAAAAGGCCGCCATGCCTACACGGGAGTTGGTAGTGTGCAGAGAGTGCCTCCTTAGCCACGCAAGCTACTGCACGTTGTGGCTGTGTCTGCTTAGTTAGGCCTGGCAGGGTGAACCCAGGACGCGAACATGGAGCCCAGGAGCAAGGCCCAAGGCACCAGCTCTCCGCAGCTCTTCCCTGACGACTGAAGCCTTGCTGAGGAAGCAGCGGCGGTGCTGTTGGCTCCAAGCCAAAGCTTCTGAAGCACAGCATGCTGAGTAATTCTTCTGGCTGCTGCTTGCCTGAGCCCAGTCTCGTGGTGGGAGAGTCACATAGATGAAAGCCTCTTTGCCTGGGCATCTCCTGGAAAGTATAGCATCGTTGGGAAATCAGAGTTGGGTTTGGGGATGCTGCTGCTGCTTGCCTGAGCTCGTCTCCGAGCACGGTGGAAGATACCTGCATGGAGCGAAATACTCTTGCCCCAGCATCCCCTCTGCCTGAGAGAAGCATGGTTGCACACGTCTGTCACCGCCCCCAGTAGCAAGTGTGGGGAAGACGCAACACGCCAGGAAGGAAGGAGTCTTTGGCCTTGGGGTCGGGACTCGCCGAAGCAGGATAGCCTGCCATGGCATGAACATCAGGCCGGTGGCAAGACAAGTGTCACCCGCCCCAGCGCAGAGATGGTAGCCTGGCTGCTAAGGACACATGAGGGGACGACTAGGGCAGGGGCGCGCCCACCCAGTGGAAAGAGTCTGGGCAGAAAGCAGGCCTGTCCTGTGCCTCTGCTCACAAGGGGACAGCATCTCCTTGCCACCTGTCCCAAGGGCAGCCTTGTGCTTGCCACCAGGTGCCGTACTGAACTCGTAGAAACAACCCCATGGAGAAATGGGTAGTCGGATGCCGCCTTCCACCAAGACGCAGCAGGCTTGTGGCAGGGAGTGTGCCAAGGAAGGAGTGGATACAGTCACCCACAGTACCCCATCCCAGTGCACGGGCCGTGTGCAGGGATCCTGTCGCCTCCTCTCCTGTAGAAGGCACTGGCCTAGGCCCAGAGTCTGCCTGAGCCGGAGCAAAGGCCAAGACTGACCTACGCCAGGAGATGGTATTAGGCATAGAGTGCCATCCTAGGCCTCGCAGGCTGCTGCAGGGTTGTGACTGTGTCTGCTTACTCGGCTTAGCAAGGTGAACCCCGGCGTTAACTTGGAGCACGGGAAAGCAAGGCCCAAGAGGCACCAGCTCCACCGCAGCTCTTCTTCCCTGACGCGACTGAAGTCTTGCTGAGGAAGCAGCGCGGCGCTGTTCGCTCCTAGCCAAAGCTTCGCGAAGCACATCATTCCTGAGAAATGTTCTGCGGCTGCTGCTGCTTGCCTGAGGCCAGTCTCAAGGTGGGAGAAACCCGCGACAGCGAAAGCCTCTTTGCCTGGGCAACTCCCCTGAGAGCACATCATTTGTTGCGAAATCAGAGTTGGTTTGGGGATGCTGCTGCGGCTTGCCTGAGCTCGTCTCCGCAGCACGGTGGAAGATACCCGCATGGAGCGAAATACTCTTTGCCCCAGCATCCCCTCTGCCTAAGAGAGAGGCATGGCTGCACACGCCAGTCACCGCTCCCCCAGGAGCAAGTGTGGGGAAGACGCAGCACGCGGCGCCGAAGAGAAGGAGCCGCTGGCCTTGGGGTCGGGAAACGCCTGAAGCAGGATAGCCTGCCGGCATGAACAGCAGGCCGGTGGCAAGACAAGTGTCACCCGCCCCCAGCGCAGAGATGGTAGCCTGGCTGCTAAGGAGACAGAGGGGACGATTAGGCAGGGGCACGGCTCCACTCTGAGGAAGGAGTCTGGGCAGAAAGCAGGCCTGTCCTGTGCCTCTGCTCATGGGGACAGCATCTCCAAGCCACCTGTCCCAGCAGTAGACTTGGGCTTGCCACCAGGTGCCAAACCCGTAATCGCAAAACAACCCCATGGAGAAACGGGCAGTCAGATGCCGTCTTCCACCTAGATGTGGCAGGGGTGTGCCGGGAAAGAGTGGAGACACTCCCTACAGTTCCCCATCCCAGTTCACGCGCCTCCTCTCCTGAGGTGAAGGCACTGGCCTGGGCCCAGAGTCTGCCTGAGAAAAGGCAAAGCCTTACCTATGCCAGGAGATGGTAATAGGCATAGAGTACCATGCTAGGCCACGCATCTGCTTCAGGTTGTGACTGTGTCTGCTTAGTTCGGCTTAACAAGATGAACCCCGGCGCAACTTGAGCCCGGGAAAGCAAGGCCCAGAACCAGCCTCTCACTACCGTGAAAGAGCCAATGACCAAAGTCTTGCTGAGGGGAGCAGCAGCGGCGTTGTTCGGCCAAGCTGAAAACCTCTGCGAAAGCATAGCCGTCGCTGGGAAATGAGAGTTGGTTCTGTGGGCTGCTTTTGGTGCTTGCCTTCGCCTAGTAATCGCAGCATTGGGACAAACCCGCATAGAGCGAAAGCCTCTTTGGCGGGGCATCCCGCTGGGAAAGCACAGCATTCTTTGGGAAATCAGAGTCGGGTCTGTGGGATTCTGCCTGCTGCTTGTCGGAGCTAGTCTCCACCGCACAGTGTAATATACCCGCATGGAGAGAAATCCTCTTGCCTGGGCATCCCCTCTGCCTGAGAGAGAAGCGAGTGGCGCCTGTGGAAAGATCCTTAAGGAAAGGGACACGTCTGTCACTGCAGAGCCACAGAAGCCTGGCTGCTAAGGAGAAACGAGGGCAAGATTAGGGCAAGGGAAAGGGCTCCACTCTGAGGAAGGAGTCTGGGCAGAAAGCATGCCTGTCCTGAGTTTTGGGCCCAAGGAGACAGCAGCCCTTGGTCACACGTCCGGTGGAGACATGGGGCTGCCTCCAGGCGCCTACCCAAACTCGAGAAACAACTCCCTGAAAGAAGACGCCATCAGAAGCCGTCTTCCTCCAGGATGTGGAAGCTTGAGGAGGCACGGGGTTTAAGGGGAAGGAGGGGACAGTTCCCCAAAGCTCCCTATTCAGTGCACGGGCGGTGTGCAGGGATCCTGTCACCTCTCCTTTCCTGTGGGGAAAGCACTGGCCTAGTCTGCGAGTCCGCCAGAGCCAGAGTAAAGGCTGCGATGCCTACACCGGAGTTGGTAGTGTGCATAGAGTGCCCTCCTTGGGCTACGCAAGCTACTGCACGTTGTTGCATGGAGCCCAGGAAAGCAAGGCCCAAGAGGCAACAGCTCTCCCGAGCTCTTCTTCCCTGACGCGACTGAAGCCTTGCTGAGGAAGCAGCGGCGGCGCTGTTGACTCCAAGCCAAAGCTTCTGTGAAAGCACAGCATGCTCTGAGTAATTCTCTGCGGGCTGCTGCTTGCCTGAGCCCAGTCTCGCCGTGGGAGAAACCCCGCATAGCAGCCTCTTTGGGCATCTCCCCTGGAAAGCATAGCATCGCTGGGATATCAGAGTTGGGTTTGGGGATGCTGCCGGCTTGCCTGAGCTCGTCTCCGCAGCACGGTGGGAGATACCCGATGGAGCCAATACTTTGCCCTAGCATCCCTCTGCCTGAGAGAGAAGCATGGCACACGCCTGTCACCGCCCCCAGGAGCAAGTGTGGGGAAGACACAACAAGTTGCCTCCGGGAAGAGAAGGAGTCTTGGCCTTGGGGTCGGGACTCGCTCGGGAAGCAGGATAGCCTGCCGTGGCATGAACATCAGGCCGGTGGCAAGACAAGTGTCACCGCCTCTGTGCGAGAGATGGTAGCCTGGCTGCTAAGGACACATGAGGGGACCTAGGCAGGGGCGCATGCTCCACTCAGTGGAAAGAGTCTGGGCAGAAAGCAGGCCTGTCCTGTGCCTCTGCTCACAAGGGGACAGCATCTCCTGCCACCCGTCCCAAGGGCAGCCTTGTGCTTGCCACCAGGTGCCGTACTGAACTCGCGAGAAACAACCCCATGGAGAAATGGGTAGTCAGATGCCGCCTTCCACCAAGACGGGCAGCGCTGTCGGTGGCAGGGAGTGTGCCAAGGAAGGAGTGGATACAGTCACCCACAGTACCCCATCCCAGTGCACGGGCCGTGTGCAGGGATCCTGTCGCCTCCTCTCTCCTGTGGTGAAGGCACTGGCCTAGACACCGATTCTCACTGAAGCTCGGAGCAAAAGGCAAATCCTTACCTACGCCAGAGATGTGTATTATGCCTAGAGTTGCCATCTAGGCCACGCCACGACGCTGCTGCAAGTTGTTGTGACTGTGTCCTGCTTAGATCGCTTAGCAAGGTGAACCCGGGCGTTAACTTGAGCACGGGAGCAAGGCCCAAGAGGCACCAGCCCACCGCAGCTCTCTTCCCTGACGCGACTGAAGTCTGACTGAGATCTTTTCCCTTAAGCAGCGGCGAGTGTGGTTCGCTCTGGCCCACAGCTTCTGCGAAAGAACTCATTCCTGAGAAAATGTTCTGGCAGGTGTTGCGCTGTGCCTGAAGCAGTCTCAAGGTGGGTGAAAACCTTCGACATTACAGCGATCTTTAGCATCTTGCCTGGGCACTCTCGGGACCCGCGAACATCCATTGTGCGTAAATCAGAGTTGGGTTTGGGATGCTGCTGCGGCTTGCCTGAGCTCGTCTCCGCAGCACGGTGGAAGATACCCGCATGGAGCGAAATACTCTTTGCCCTAGCATCCCCTCTGCCTAAGAGAGAGGCATGGCTGCACACGCCAGTCACCGCTCTCCCCAGGAGCAAGTGTGGGAAGACGCAGCACGCGGGCCGGGAAGAGAAGGAGCCGCTGGCCTTGGGGTCGGGAAACGCTCGAAGCAGGATAGCCTGCCGTGGCATGAACAGCAGGCCGGTGGCAAGACAAGTGTCACCCGCTCCCAGCGCAGAGATGGTAGCCTGGCTGCTAAGGAGACAGAGGGGACGATTAGGGCAGGGGCACGCTCCACTCTGAGGAAGGAGTCTGGGCAGCAGGCCTGTCCTGTGCCTCTGCTCACAAGGGGACAGCATCTCCTTGCCACCTGTCCCAGGGCAGACTTGGGCTTGCCACCAGGTGCCAAACCCGAATTAGCAAAAACAACCCCATGGAGAAACGGGCAGTCAGATGCCGTCTTCCACCAAGATGTGGCAGGGGGTGCCGGGAAAGAGTGGAGACACTCCCTACAGTTCCCCATCCCAGTTCACGCGCCTCTCTCCTGAGGTGAAGGCACTGGCCTGGGCCCAGAGTCTGCCTGAGAAAAGGCAAAGCCTTACCTATGCCAGGAGATGGTAATAGGCATAGAGTACCATGCTAGGCCATGCACCTGCTTCAGGGTTGTGACTGTGTCTGCTTAGTTCGGCTTAACAAGATGAACCCCGGCGCCAACTTGGAGCCCGGGAAAGCAAGGCCCAGAGGAACCAGCCTCTCACTACCATGAAAGAGCCAATGACCAAAGTCTTGTTGAGGGAGCAGCAGCGGCGCTGTTCGCCAAGCTGAAAACCTCTGCGAAAGCATAGCCACGCTGGGAAATGAGAGTTGGTTCTGTGGGCTGCTTTTGGTGCTTCCTTCGCCTAGTATTCGCAGCATTATGGGAGAAACCCGATAGACGAGTTGGAGACATCTCTCCTTTCATACCAGTTCTTTTTTCCCATTATACCATGTTTTACATGTCCGATGCCTCCGTCCTCTTCATGACCCTCGTGTGGCCTCCCCCTGGCACTGGCTTAGAGAGAAGCACAGTGGGTCTGCTACTGGGGCAAGATCCTAAGAACGGGACGCGTCGGTCACTGCAGAGCGACATAAGCCTGGCTGCTAAGGAGAAACGAGTTTAAGATTAGGGCAAGGAAAGGGCTAATTTAGTAGTACCATGCCTAGCCACGTTCTACCTGCTCATTGGTGTGATATTGTGGTGCTTATGTTCCGTCCGCTTAATAAGATTGAACCCCCAGGGCTTTCGCGACATTCCTTGGAGCCCCGGGGGACGGAAGGGAAGGAGTGGGGACAGTTCCCCAAAGCTCCCTATTCAGTGCACGGGTGTGCAGGGATCCTGTCACCCTCCTTTCCTGTGGGGAAAGCACTGGCCTAGTCTGCGAGTCCGCCAGAGCCAGAGTAAAAGGCAAGCGATGCCTACACCGAGTTGGTAGTGCATAGAGTGCCTCCTATACGCGCTACTGCACGGTTGTGGCTGTGTCTGCTTAGTTCGCCTGGCAGGGTGAACCCAGGACGCGAACATGGAGCCCAGGAAAGCAAGGCCCAAGGGCACCAGCTCTCCCGCAGCTCTTCTTCCTGACGCGACTGAAGCCTTGCTGAGGAAGCAGCGGCGGTGCTGCTGGCTCCAAGCCAAAGCTTCTGTGAAAGCACAGCATGCTCTGAGTAATTCTTCTGGCTGCTGCTTGCCTGAGCCCAGTCTCAGGTGGGAGAAACCCCGCATACAGCGAAAGCCTCTTGCCTGGGCATCTCCCCTGGGAAAGTATAGCATTCGATGGGAAATCAGAGTTGGGTTTGGGGATGCTGCTGCTGCTTGCCTGAGCTCGTCTCCGCAGCACGGTGGGAGATACCCGCATGGAGCGAAATACTCTTGCCCTAGCATCCTCTGCCTGAGAGAGAAGCATGGTTGCACACGCTGTCACCGCCCCAGCAAGTGTGGGGAAGACGCAACACGTCGCCTCGGGAAGAGAAGGAGTCTTTGGCCTTGGGGTCGGGACTCGAAGCAGGATAGCCTGCCGTGGCATGAACATCAGGCCGGTGGCAAGACAAGTGTCACCCGCCCCTGTGCGCAGAGATGGTAGCCTGGCTGCTAAGGACACATGAGGGGACGACTAGGGCAGGGGCTGTGCTCCACTCAGTGGAAAGAGTCTGGGCAGAAAGCAGGCCTGTCCTGTGCCTCTGCTCACAAGGGGACAGCATCTCCTTGCCACCTGTCCCAAGGGCAGCCTTGTGCTTGCCACCAGGTGCCGTACTGAACTCGAGAAACAACCCCATGGAGAAATGGGTCATCAGAAGTCCGTTCTGTCACTACGGCATGTGGAAGCGTGAGGAGGCTACGGGGTTAAGTGGATAGGTCATTTTGTGGGGTGACAGTTACCATTAAGGCTACCTGATTTCAGTTAACGGGCTGGTGTGCAGGCGATCATTGCCGTCACTATCTCCTTTATTGCTGGGGAAAAGCAACCTGCTTCGCTGCTTCGATTTTTTTTCCGTCCCGCAGACGCGCCATGCAACGTACACCCCACAGTGTTCCCAAGCCGATCCCGTGCCTACCACGGGACCGTTGGTGTGTGAATAGAGTGCTAATACATGTCTGCTACGCAAGCTGACCCCTGCACGCTTTGTGGCATTTGTTGCGCAGGCGAGGAAAGCAAGCACTCAAGTACGGAACCCAGCCCTCTCCTCGACCGCTCTTTTCTTTCCCGTGCACCTCTTTTTGCTGACCTTGAAATCTGGTTGATCGGAACGATAGCAGCGTGCGTATTAGTGCTGTTTAGGCTCCAAGCCAAATACGTCTCTTCAGCGATTTAAGCACAGTATACTTGCCTATGCTAATTCTCTTGTGGCGCTGGCTGCTTGAATACGCCCAGCCCAGTATCGCTTTTCCGGCTGTGCGAAACTCCCGCCAACAGCGAAAGCCTTCTTTGCTGCGTCACTCTCCCCCCCCCGAGGGATATAGTATAGCATTCGTTGGATATCAGGTTGCCGTTTGGCGGTTCATGATGGATGTTTCTGCTTGCATGAGCTCGGTCTCCGCAGCAAGGTTGGAGATACCCGCATGGTGGAGCGTAAATTACTACTTGCCTTCCAGCAGCCTCCTATGCTGAGAGAGAAGATGGTGCCACAGTCCCTGGTCACCGTCGTACTCCCCAGTAGCAAGTGTGGGAAGACGAACAACGTCGCACTTCCTTTTTTTCTCCCACCCGGGGATAACGAGAGGAGTCTTTGGTCTCTTGGGTCGGGACTGCTCGGGAAGCATGGATAGCCTGCAGTTGCTTTTATGAACATAAGGCCGGTTGGCAAGTAAAGGTAACTCGCTTGCTGTGCGTAGATTTGATGGTTTTCATTGCCGCTGACTAGATTCAAGGGGTGCACGACTAGCGGCAGGGGCACGTGTATTTTGCTCCATTTAGTTTCTGAGGAAGGGGTGCGTTTCGGGCAGAAATTGTTTTTTCTTTAGGCCTGTACTGTGCCCTTTATGCCTCACAACCCCGGGGCACCCCACGCACTCTCCTTGCCATCCTGTCCCAAGGGCATTGACTTGGGCTTGCCCATTCAGGTGCCAAAAACCGTAATTCGCCAAATAACTACCCCCATGGAGAGATCGGGCCGTCAGATTGCCCTCGTCTTTCCACCAAGAGGGGTGTTTGCAGGGGGCTCTTTGCTCTGTGGGTATAACGAGTGGAGGGACCAGCCCCTATCGCTTTCCCCATCCCACGTTCCAAGCGCTTAATCTCTTCACGAGGTGGATTTTTTTTTTTTGGGCCCTGGACTAGGCCCAGAGTCTGCCTGAGAAAAGGCAAAGATTTAACCTATGTCCAAAGGAGCTGCGTAAAGGGCATTTTTAGTTATAACATGCTAGGCCACGCACCTGCTTCAGGGTTGTGACTGTGTCTGCTTAGTTCAGGCCTTAACAAGTATGTTACCCAGGGCGCGGCGAACTTGGAGTACCGGGGAAAGCAAAGAAGGACCCCAAGCGGGGAACCAGGCTCTTCAATACCGTTGAAAAGAGTCGAATGGACCAAGTCTTGCTGAGGGTGAGCAGCAGCCGAAAGTAGACAGTGCTTTGTTTTCGCCGCGCCAAGCTGAAAACTCTGCGAAAGCCCATAAATTAGCCGGCGCTGGAAATGAGAGTTTGGTTCTGTGGGAGGCTGCTTTTGGTGGTGCTTTGCCTTTCGCCTAGTATAGCCCAGCAATTATGGGAGAAGAAGAACCCGCATAGAAGCGCGAAAGCCTCTTTTGGCGGGGCATCCCCGCTGGGAAAGCACAGCAATTCTTTGGGAAATCAGAGTGTGTCGGGTCTGTGGGATTCTGCCTGCTGCTTGCCGGAGCTAGTCCCACACCACCGCACAGTGTAATTATTACACCGTTATGGAGAGAAAATTCCCTCTGCTTGCCCTGGGCATCCCTCTGCCTGAGAGAGAAGCGCAGTGGGACGACTGTGGGAAGATCCCTTAAGGAAAGGGGACATCGTCGTGGATCACTGCAGAGAGCGACAGAAAATGCCCTGGCTTTTGCTAAGGAGATAGAAACCGAGGGATATATGATTAGGCCTTTTTTTGAGTTTTTTTTTTTTTTGTTTTTTTGGTTGTTTTTTTTTTTTTTTTTTGGTGTATTAGGGCCAAGGGAAAAGGGCCTCCACTCTGAGGAAGGAGTCTTGGCCAGAAAAGCATGCTGTCCCCTGATGCCTTTGGGCCCAAAAAGGAGACAGCAGCTCCTTGGTCACACGTCCGTGGTGGAGACATGGGGGGTTTGTTTGCCATCCAGGCGCCTACCCTGAACTCGAGAAACCAACTCCCCTGAAAGAAAGAAGACGCCATCAGAAGCCGTCTTTCCACTCCAGGATGGTTGGAAAGCTTGGGAAGGAGGCCCATCGGGGTTTTTTAAGTGGATAGTGAGTGGGGAAAGTTTTTCCCCCCAAAATGCCTCCCTAAAATTCAGTGCAACGGGCGGTGTGCAGGGATTCCTATCGGTCCAACCACTTCCTTCCTACTATTTCCTGTGGGGAAAGCACTGGCTTAGTCCCCCTGGCGAGTAGTACACCGCCAGAGCGCCCCAGAGTTAGTAAAGGGCCAAAGCGATGCCTACAACGCGGGAGTTTTGGATATTTGGGGCGGTTTGTTGCCATAGTTAGTGGTGCCTCCTTAGCTTTACGCAAGCTACTGGGGCCAATCAAATCGAGTTTTTATTGGGCATGGAGCCCAGGAAAAGCCCCAAGTCGCACCCCAGAGGGGCAACAGCCTCCCTCCCGCAGCCCTTCTTTTCGTTTATTTCTACCCTGAACGCGACTGAAAGCCATTGAATTTTTGAGGGAAATATCAAGATGGCGAAGTGCCTTATTTTTGGCCTTCCAAAGCACAAAGCCTTTCAAGTTGAAAGCACAGGATTATGCCCCTCTTGAGTAAAGTAATTCCTCACAATGGTGGGCTGACTGCCTGTGAACCTGAGCCCATGTCTTTCTCGCGGTGGGATGATAAGGAAACCCCGCAATCCAGCGAAGCCTCTTTTTGGCCTGGGCATCCTAATCCCCGGGGGAAAGTATTAGCAAATTCATTCGTTTGGGATTATCAGGAGTTTTGGTACCAACTATTGTGTTTTTGTGGGGGATGCCTGCTTGCGTGTTTTTGCCGTGAGCTCGTCTCCGCAGCACGGTGGGAAGAATTACCCGCATGGAGCGAAACTACTCCTTTGTGAACACCTAGCCATCCCCTCTGCCTGAGCCACCTGAAGCATGGTTGCAACGTCTGTCACGCGCTCACCAGGAGCAACGTGCGGGGACTGACCCAACACGTCCCCCCCCGGGGAAGAGAAGGAGTCTTGGGCCTGGGAAAAGAATCGCTCGGGAAGCCAGGTACGCCTGCCGTGGCAGAAAGGTAGGAAAGTGGCAACAAGACAGTGTCACCCGGACCACTGTGCGTCAGAGATGGTAGCCTGGCTCGCTAAGGACAAATGAGCCAGCGACCCTAGGGAGGGTGCAGTGCTCCACTAGAGGAAGGAGTCTGGGCAGAGAAAGAAGGCCTGTTACTGGGTGACTATGTCTCACAAGGGGACTCGCATCTCCTTGCCAACCTGTGCCGGCAAGGGCGAAGATTGGTACTTGCCACCATTGGCTCCAAACCCGTGATTCGCAAATAGGGACAACCCCATGGAGCCACAAGGGGCAGTAAGATGCCGTCATTCCAACTAGACTGTGGCAGGGGGTCTGTGCCGGGGAAAGAGTGGAGACACTCCCCTAAAGTTCCCGATCCCAGTTTCACGCGCCTCACTCTCTACTGAGGTGAGGAACTGGCCTAGGCCCACAGCAGGAGAGTCGGCTGAAAAAAGGGCAAAGCCTTACCTAGGCCAGGAGATCGGTAAATAGGCTAGTAGTACCATGCTAGGACAACCCCGCACCGGCTTAGGGTTGGACTGTGTCTCTTAGCCCGGTAACAAGAGTGAAACCCGGCGCAAAAACTTGGAGCCAGGGAAGCAATCGCCCAAGAGGGAACCAGCTCTTCACTACCGTGAAATGCTTGAGAATTGACCGAGAGTCTTGCGTGAGGGGGCAGAGCAGCAGCGAAGTGCTGTTCGCGCCCCCCAGCTGAAAAAACCTTGCGAAAGCCATAAGCCGTCGCCTGGGACAATGAGAGTTTGCGTTTGTGGGCGCTTTTGGTGCTTCCCTTCGACTAGAATTCGCACCGCATAAGGGAGAAACCCGCCATAGAGCGAAAGCCTCTTTGGGCGAGGAATCCCCGTGGGAAAGTCCCATCCATTTTTGGGAAATCAGAGTGGGTCTGTGGGATTCTGCCTGCTGCTTGCCGAGCTAGTCTCCAACGAACAGTGTATAACACGTATATGGAGAGAACTTCCTCTTTGCCTAGACATCCCCTCTGCTGAAGAGAGAAGCCGCAGTGGCGCTGCTGGAAGATCTTAAGGAAAGGACACGTCTGTCACTGCAGAGCGACAGAAGCTAATAGCTAAGGAGCAGAAGTAAACGAGGGCAAGGCCTAGGGCAAGGGAAAGGGGCTCCACTTGAGGAAGGGAGTTGGGCAGAAGCATGTCCTACCCTATGAGGCCTTTGCGGCCCAAGGAGACTGAAGCTCCTTGTGTCACACGTCGTGGTGGAGATAAGGGGTTGCCTCCAGCGCCTACCCGAAACTCGAGAAACAACTCCCTGAAAGAAGACGCCATCCAGAAAGCGTCTTCCTCCAGGATGTGGAAAGCTTCTCGCCAGGCACGGTGTTTTGTAACGGGAGGAGTGGGGGAGAGTTCCCCACACCAAAGCTCCCTATGCAGTGCAAGGGCGGTGTGCAGGGATCCTGTCCCTCTGCCTTCCTGGTGGTTGGAACGCCACTGGCTTGTCTGCGAGTCAACCAGAGAGCTTGAGTAAAGGCTCAAGCGATGCCTCACCGGGAGTTGGTAGTGTGAATAGAGTCCCCGCCTTAAGCTACGCAAGCTACTGGCACGGTTGTTGCATGGTTCTTGGAAAGCAACGGCCAAAGAGGCTTAGCTCTACCGCAGCTTTTCTCCACTGAAGCGGATGAAGCCGTGTTGAGGAACCATCAGCGGCAAGTGATCTGGCTCCAACCACAAGCTTCTGCAAGGCCACAGCATGCCTGACGTAAGCCCCTGAGGGCGCTGTGCTGCATGAGCCCAGTCCCCCGGTGGGGAGGAAACCAGCATACAGCGATTGCCATCTTTGCTGGGCATCTCACCGGGGAAAGTATCAGCAGTTCGGGGGGATATCATGAGTTGGGTTTGCCTGATGCTTGCTGCGGCTTGCCTGAGCTCGTCTCCCCAGCACGGTGGGAGATACCCGCATGGAGAGAAATATCCTCTTTTGCCCTAGGGCATCCCCACTCTGCCTGATAGAGAAGCGCATGGTTGCACACGTCTGTAATGAGCTAACCAGGAGCAAGGTGGGGAAGACGAAACACGTTGCCTGGTCCACTGGCAGAAGGGGGCTAACAGCAAGCTTGGTCGGCACTCGCTCGGGAGGCAGGGATAGCCTGCGTGGCATGAATACTCAGGCCAAGGGGGAAGAGAAGTGTCACCCGCCACGCCTTGGAGAGAAGTTGAGATGGGTGCCTTGCCTGGTCCAGACACTATGAGGGGACGACTAGGGGCAGAAGCGCGTTGGGCCTATCTCCATCTGAGGACAGGAGTCTGGGCAGAAGCAGGAATGGCATCCTGAGCCTTTGGCCCAAGGAGACTTGCAGCTCCTTGGTCACGTCGTACCCTGAGAAACTCGGTTGCCTCCAGGCGCCTCCCCTGAACTCGAGCAACCAAATCCCTGAAAGAAGACGCCATCAGAAGCAGTCTTCCTCCAGGATGTGGAAAGCTTTTGGAGGAAGGCACGGGGTTTTTTTAAGGGGAAGGAGTGGGAGAAACAGTTTTTCCCCAAAGCTCCCTATTCAGTTTGGCAACGGGCGCGTGTGGTGCAGGGATCCTGTCACCTTATCTCCTTTTTCCTGTGGGGCAAAGCAAACTGGCTTTTTAGTTCCTGCGAGTTCCCCGCCAGAGACGGCCAGAGTACAAGGCCCAAGCGGATGCCTACCACGGGACCCGTGTGGTAGTGTGGCAATAGGGTGCCCCTCACCTATGAGCTTACGAAAGCTTTACTTGGCAACGGTTTTTTTTTTGTTGGGCATGGAGGTCCCAGGAAAAACAACAAAGGCCAAAGATGAACAACCGCCTTTCTTCCCGCCCCCCCCCCCCCCAGCCTGTTCTTTTTACCATTAAAAAACCCTTGACAGCGACTGAAGCCTTGTGAGGAATCCCAAGCCGGCGAAGTTGCTGTTTGGCCTTTCAAGACCAAAGCTTTCGGATTGAAAGCACCGCAAATGCTTTGATTAATTTTTACTTCTATGTGTTCCCCCTTGGCACCTATGCTTGACTTAGCCCCCAGTTCCCTCGCGGGTGGGAAGAAACCCCGCCAGACACCGATAAGGCATCTTTTGCCCTTGGCAATCATCTCCCCCGGTGGAAAAGTTATAGCAATGATCGATTGGTGATAATCAAGAGTTTGGGGTTTTGGGGATGCCTTGGCTGCGGCTTTTTGCACTTGAAGCTTTTTATATCGTCAATCCCCGCAGTACGGTGTGGTAGAATAACGCCAAACCCGCATGGAGCGAAATACTCCCCCTTTTTGCCCTAGTATCCTTCCCCCTCTGCCTGAGAAGAGAAGCCATGGTTTGCACACCGTCTGTCATCACCCCTTCACCACACCGCTCTACCCAGGAAGCAAAGTGTGGGGAAGACACTGCACACAAACGTTTAATGCCCAAATTCCCGGGAAAGAGAAAGGAAAGTCCTTTTTGGGCCTTGGCCATTCCCGGGAACTGCGACTCGCTTGTGAAGAGGCAGGGACAGCCGGCCGTGGCTTATGAACATCAGACGGGGTGGCACGACCAGTGTCAACCCGCTCATTCTTCCCTGTTGCGGAGAGAATGTGTAGCCCTGTGCCTGCTTTAAGGGGAACACTATTGACAAGAAGGAACGACTTAGGGCAAGAGGGGCGCGGTTGCCCTCCCCCTGTCCACATTCAGTGGAAAGAGTCTGGCAGAAAGCAGTGTCCTGTGCCTCTGCGGCACAAGGGGACAGCATTCCTGCACGTCAAGGGCAGCCTTGTGCGTTGCACCAGTTGCCGTACGGCGGAAACTCGTGAGAAACAACCCCATGAGAAAAGGGGTAGTCAGAGCCGTCTTCCACCAAGACGTGGCAGGTGGTCGGGGCAGGGAAGTGTGCAAAGGAGGAGTCGGATACAGTCACCCACAGGACCCCATCCCAGTGCACGGGCCGTGTGCAGGGATCATGTCGCATCTCTATCCTGTGGTGAAGGCCACTGGCCATAGGCACAGAGGGTCTGCCGGAGCGCGGAGCAAAAAGGCCCAGAGTGACCTAAGCAGGAGATGGATTAGCATAGAGTGCCATCCTAGGCCTCGCAGGAGTGCTTTGCAGGGTTGTCTGACTGTGTCTGCTTACTTCGGCTAGCAAGGTGACCCCGGCGCGTAACTTGGAGCAACGGGAAGCAAGCCAAGAGGTCAGAGGGGCACCAGCGTCCGCCGCAGCTTCTTCTTCCCGACGAGACTGAAGTCCTTGCTGAGGAAGCAGCGGCGAAGTGCTGTTCGCCTTCGCACTCCTTAGCCAAAGCTTCTGCGAAAGCACATCATCTCCTGAGAAATGTTCTGCAGGCTGCTGCTGCTTGGCCTGAGGGACAGTCTCCAGGTGGGGAGAAACCCCGCATACAGCGAAAAGCCTCTTTGCCTGGGCAACTCCCTGGGAGAGCACATCATTTGTTGCGAAATCAAGAGTTTGGGTTGGGGATTAGCTGCTGCGGCTTGCCTGAGCTCGTCTCCCTCCCTCCGAGCACCGTGGAAGATACCCGCATGGAGCGAAATACTCTTGTGCCCTAGCCTTCCCCCTCTGCCTAAGAGAGAGCCATGGCTGCCTGCACACGTCTGTCACCAAAACCGCGCTCTCCCCCAGGAGCAAAGTGTGGGGCAAGACGGAGCACGCGGCGACCGGGAAGAGAAGGAGCCGTTGGCCTTGGGGTCGGGAAACGCTAGGGAGCATATAGCCTCGCCTGCCCGTTGCATGAACAGCCGGCCGTGCAAGACCAGTGTCATCACCACCTCACCCGAAATTCACCCACCCGCATCCCCTGTGCGCCAGAGATGGTGGTAGCCTGGCTTGCTAAGGAGAAAGAGGGGACGACTAGGGCAGGGCCACGTGCTTCCACTCTGAGGAAGGCAGTCCTGGGCAGACAGCATGGCCTGTACTGTTTCACTATGCTTCAACAATGGTACAGCATCTTCTCCTTGCCACCTGTCCCACGGGCAGACTTGGGCCTTGACCACCAGGTGTGCCAAAATCCCGTAATTTCGACAAAAACAAAGCCCCATGGAGGAGAACGGGCAGTCAAGATGTGCGGTCTATCCACCTAGAAGTTGGCGAGCGGCGTGTGGCCGGGGAACAGGAAAGATTGGAGACCACTCTCCCTACAGTTCCCCATCCCAGTTGCAATCACTGCGCCTCCTCCTCTCCTGAGGTGAATGCACTGGCCTAGGCCAGAGTCTGCCTGAGAAAACGGAGAAAAAGGCAAAGCCTTATCCTATGCCCAGGAGATGGTAATAGGGCATAGAGTACCATGCTATGCCCACGCCCTGCTTCAGGGTTGTGGGACTGTGTCTACTTAGTTCGTTGCTCGGCTAACAATATGAACCCCGGGCGCGAACTTGGGATCCCGGGAAAGCAAAGGCCCAAGAGGAACCAGCTCTCCTCTCACTACCGTGAACAGCGCGAATGACCAAAGTCTTGCTGAGGGGAGCAGCAGCGAAATTGCTGTTTCGCCTTGCAAGCTGTGAAAACCTCTGCCAAAGCATAGCCTGTCGCTGGGAGAATTGATAGGTTGGTTCTTGGTTTTTGGGCTGCTTTTGGGGTGCTTCCCTCGCCCTAGTATGGCGCTATCATTAATGGGAGAAGAAACCGCCGCATAGAGCGAAAGCCTCTTTGGCGGGGCATCACCGATGGAAAGCAGCATTCTTTGGGAAATAAGAGTCGGGTCTGTGGGATATGGTCCATGCTGCATTGCCGGAGGCCTCGCTCACCGGCACACAGGTAATATACGGTATGGAGAGAATCTCTATGCCTGGGATCCCTCTGACTGAGAGAGAAGCGCAGTGGCGCCGTGTGGAAAGCTCCTTAAGGAAAGGGACCGGTCGTCACGGCAGAGGACCAGAAGCTGGTGCTAAGGAGACGAACGAGGGCAGATTAGGGACAAGGGAAAGGGCCCTCCACTCTGAGGAAGGAGTTCTGGGCAGAAAGCATGATATACCCTGAGACTTTGGCCCAAGGAGACTGAGGCTCCTGGTCCACAAGTCGTGGTGGAGACATGGGGTTTGCCCTTCCAGGCGCTACCCTAAACTCGAGAAACAATCCCTGAAAGGAGACGCCATCAGAAGCGTCTTCCTCAAGGATGTGGAGCTTGGGCGGAGCACGGGAGTTGGTTTAAGGGGAAGGAGGGGGGACAGTTCCCCAAAGCTACCTATTCAGTGCAAGGGCGGTGTTGAAGGCGATCTGCACCTCTCCTTTCCTGGGGGAAGCACTGGCTTAGTCTGCGAGTCAGCCAGAGCGCCAGAGTTAAAAAGCCAAGCGATGACCTTACACGGGGATTGGTAGTGTGATAGAGTGCTCTCTTCTGTTAGAGCAGCTAAGCTACTGCACGGGTGTTGCCTGGAAGCCCAGGAAAGCAAGGCCCAGAGGCAACAGCTCTCCCGCAGCTCTTCTTCCCTGACGCCACTGAAGCCTTGCTGAGGAAGCAGCGAAGTGCTGTTGGCTCCAAGCCAAAGCTTCTGTGAAAGCACAGCATGCCTGAGTAATTCTGCGGGCTGCTGCTTGCCTGAGCCCAGTCTCAAGGTGGAGAAACCCGCATACAGCGAAAGCCTCTTTGCCTGGGCATCTCCCCGGGAAAGTAGCATTCGCTGGGATATCAGAGTTGGGTTTGGGGATGCTGCTGCTTGCCTGAGCTCGCTCCGCAGCACGTGGAAGATACCCGCATGGAGCGAAATACTCTTTGCCCTAGCATCCCTCTGCCTGAGAGAGAAGCATGGCTGCACACGCCTGTCACCGGCCCCCAGGAGCAAGTGGGGAAGACGCAACACGTTGCCTCCGGGAAGAGAAGGAGTCTTGGCCTTGGGTCGGGACTCGGAAGCAGGATAGCCTGCCGGCATGAACAGCAGGCCGGTGGCAAGACAAGTGTCACCCGCCCCTGTGCGAGAGATGGTAGCCTGGCTGCTAAGGACACATGAGGGGACGACTAGGGCAGGCACGTGCTCCACTCTGAGGAAGAGTCTGGGCAGAAAGCAGGCCTGTCCTGTGCCTCTGCTCACAAGGGGACAGCATCTCCTTGCCACCTGTCCCAAGGGCAGACTTGGGCTTGCCACCAGGTGCCAAACCTGAACTGCAAAACAACCCCATGGAGAAACGGGCAGTCAGATGCCGCCTTCCACCTAGATGTGGCAGGGGTGTGCGGGAAAGAGTGGAGACACTCCCCACAGTTCCCCATCCCAGTTCACGCTCTCCCTTCCTCTCCTGAGGTGAAGGCACTGGCCTAGGCCCAGAGTCTGCCTGAGAAAAGGCAAGCCTTACCTACGCCAGGAGATGGTATCAGGCATAGAGTACCATGCTAGGGCCACGCACCTGCTTCCAGGGTTGTGACTGTGTCTACTTAGTTCGGCTTAACAAGATGAACCCGGGCGCGAACTTGGAGCCGGGAAAGCAAGGCCCAAGAGGAACCAGCCTCTCACTCACCGGAAAGAGCCAATGACCAAAGTCTTGCTGAGGGAGCAGCAGCTGGCGCTGTTCGCGCCAAGCAAAACCTCTGCGAAAGCATAGCCACGCTGGGAAATGAGAGTTGGTTCTGTGGGCTGCTTTGTGCTTGCCTTCGCCTAGTATTCGCAGCATTATGGGAGAAACCCGCATAGAGCTTAAAGCCTCTTTGGCGGGCATCCCGCTGGGAAAGCACAGCATTCTTTGGGAAATCAGAGTCGGGTCTGTGGGATTCTGCCTGCTGCTTGCCTGAGCTAGTCTCCACCGCACAGTGTAATATACCCGCAGAGAAATACTCTTTGCCTGACATCCCTCTGCCTGAGAGAGAAGCTGAGTGGCGCCTGTGGAAAGATCCCATGAAAGGGGACACGTCTGTCACTGCAGGCTGGCAGAAGCCTGGCTGCTAAGGAGAAACGAGGGCAAGATTAGGGCAAGGGAAAGGGCCCCACTCTGAGGAAGGAGTATGGGGCAGAAAGCATGCCATCCTGAAGCATTTGGCCCCGGAACTGCGATGCGACTTGGTCACACGTCGGGGTGGAGAATGGGGTTGCTCCAGGCGCCTACCCGTAAACTCGAGAAACAACTCCCTGAAAGAGACGCCATCAGAAGCCAGTCTTCTCCAGGAAAGGGCTGGAAGCTGGAGGAGGGCACGGGGTTTAAGGGAAGGAGTGGGGAGGAGAGTTCCCAAGCTCCCTATTCAGTGCAACGGGCGGTGTGCAGGGATCCTGTCCCCTCTCCTCTGTGGGAAAGCAGGGCTTAGTCTGCGAGTCCGACAGAGAGCCAGAGTACAAAGCGCCAAAGCGTGCCTAAACGGGGATGTGGTATGTGCCATAGAGTGCCTCCTTAGCTACGCAAGTACGCACGGTTGTTGCATGGAGCCCAGGAAAGCACGGCCAGAGTGCAACAAAAGCTCTCCCGCAGCTCTTCTGCGCTGACAGCGAGCGAATCGCCAAGCCTTGTTGGAGGGAATCAAGCGGCGAAGTGCTGTTGGCTCCAAGCTGAAAGCTTCTGTGAAAGCACAGATGAGTCCGCTGGAAATCGACTCGGTTATGCGGGCTGCTTTTGTTGCTTGCCTGAGCCAGTACTCGCGGATGGGAGAAGAACCCGGCATAACAGCGAAAGCCTCTTCTGCCTGGGCATTCTCCACTTTGGGAAAGTACAGGCATTGTTAGGGATATCAGAGGTTGGGTTTGTGGGATGCTGGCTGCCTGCTTGCCTTGAGCTCGTCTCCGCAGCACGGTGGAGATACCCGCATGGAGCGAAATACTCTTTGCCCTAGGCATCCCCTGTCGCCTGACGAGAGAAGCATTGTTGCACAAGTCTGTCACCCGCTCCCAGGAGCAAGTAAGGGAGAAGGACGAAAACACGTTGCATCCGGGAAGAGAGAAGGAGCAGTGGCTGGCATAAGGGTCGGGAATCGCTCGGGAGGCAGGATTAGCCTGCCGTGGCAGAAGGGTCAGCGGTGGGCAAGAGAAGGCTCCACCCGTCCCTGGGCGGAGAGATGGTTTGCAGCTCTGGGGCTAACGGAAACATTGAGGGGGACACGACTAGGGCAGGGGCGAATGCTTCACCAACTCTGAGGAAAGAGTTCTGAGGAAAGAAGGCCAGGACAGCAGGCCTGTCCTGAGCCATTGGGCTTCAGGAGACAACAGCTCCTTGGCCAACACGTCCGTCGTGGTGGAGACATGGGCCCTGGCCTCCAGGCGCCGACCCTAAACTTCGAGAGACTCGAGAAACAACTCCCTGAAAGAAGACCTGCCATCAGATCCAGTCTTCCTCCAGGATTGTGGTAAGCTTGGAGGACGGCACGCGTCGTTAGGTTAGGGGAAGGCTGTGGGGATAGTTCCCCAAAGCTCCCTATTCAGTGCACGGGCGAGTGTGCAAGGGATCCTGTTCACCTCTCCTTTCCTGTCGGGGAAAGCACTGGCCTAGTCTGCGAGGTCCGCCGAGCGCCAGAGGAAAAGGCCAAGCGATGCCTACACCGGGAGATGGTAGTGTGCATAGAGTGCCATCCTTAGCTAGCGCTGCTACTGACACGGTTGTGGACTGTGTCTGCTTAGTTGGGCCGGCAGGGCAGGGTGAACCCAGGCACGCCCCGAACCATGGAGCCCGGGAAAGCAAGGCCCAAGAAGGGCACCAGCTCTCCCGCAGCTCTTCTTCCCTGACGCGACCTGAACGGCCTGTGCTGAGGATAGCAGACGGCGAAGTGCTGTTGGCTACAAGCCAAAGCCCTCTTCGTAAGCACAGCCATGCGCCTGAGAAATGTTTGTGCGGGGGCTGCTATGCTTGCCGAGCCCATTCTGCGCGTTGGGAGAAAGAAGAAACCCAACATACAGCGAAAGCCTCTTTGCCTGGGCATCTCCCTGGGAAAGCATGGCAATGGTTGGGAAATCAGAGTTGGTTTGGGGGTGCTGCTGCTGCTTGCCTTGAGCTGAGTTCTCCGCAGCACGGTGAAGAATACCCGCATGGAGCGGACGAATACTCTCTTCGCCCTAGCATCTCCTCTGCTGAGAGAGAAGCATGAAGCATGGTGCACACGTCTGTCACCGCGCTCCCCAGGAGCAAGTGTGGGGAAGACGCACAACGTCGCATCGTGGGAAGGAAGGAGGAGCCTTTGGCCTTGGAGTCGCGGAAACGCTCGCGGAAGCAGGATAGCCTGCCGTGGCAGGACACAGAAGGCTGGGTGGCAAGACAAGTGTCAACCGGGGCCCCCTTTTTTTCCCCTGTGCGGAGAGATGGTAGCCTGGTTGCTAAGGACACATGACGGGGACGATGACTGGCAGGGCGCGGTGCTCCACTCTCCAGGGAAAGAGTATGGGCAGAAGGCAGGCCTGTCCTGTGTCCTCTGGTCACAAGGGCCGAACGCACTCTCCTTGCCCACCGGTCCCAAGGGTAGATTGGGCTTGCAAACAGGTTGCCAAACCCGGAACTCGTAGAAACCAACCCCATGGAGGAAACGGGTAGTCAGATGTGCCGTCTTCGAAACAAGAACGATGGCAGCAGTGTGCGGTGGCTGGAGTGTGCCAAGGAGGAAGGAGGGGGATAACAGTCCACCCACAGTACACCATCCCAGTGCCCGGCGCGGATGTGAAGGGAGCCTGTCCGCATCCTCTCTCCTTTGGGGAAGGCACTGGCCTAGGCCCAGCAGGAGTGCTGCCTGGGAGACCGGAGCAAAAAAAGGCCAAGGAATGACCTACGTAAGGAGAGATGGTAATGGTAGGAGCATAGAGTGTCCATGCTAGGGGGCCTCGCAGGCTGCTTGCCAGGGTTTGTTGTGACTGTGTCTGCGTAGTTGTGCTTCGCAAGGTGAAACCCCGGGGGCGTTAACTGGAAGCCGGGAGAAATCAAGGCCCAAGAGAAACAGCTCCGCAGCAGCTTTCTTCCCGCCAAGCGACTGAGCGATGACCAAAGACTGTTGAGGAAAGCAGCAGCGAAGTGCCTTTCGCCGCCTAGCTGAAAAACTTCTGTTGTGAAAAGCAATGTAGCAGTACCTGAGAAATGATAGTCGGTTCAGGTGGGCTGTTTTGTGCTTGCTGGGCCTAGTACTCGCAGAAGTGGGAGAAACCCCGCATAGAGCGAAAGCCTCTTTGCCGGGGAATCTCACCTGGCGAGAGCACATCATTTGTTGCGAAATCAGAGTTGGGTTTGGGGATGCTGCTGCGGCTTGCCTGAGCTCGTCTCCAGCAGCACGGTTTGGAAGATACCCGATGGACGCGAAATACTCTTTGCCCTAAGCATCCCCTGTGCCTAAGAGAGAGGCATGGCTGCACACACGTCTGTCACATAGCTCTCCCCAGGAGCAAGTGTGGGGGAAGACGGAAGCACGCGGCCTCCGGGGAAGAAAAGGGAAGCCGTTGGCTTGGGGTGCGGGAAACGCTCGGGAAGCAGGATTAGCCCTGGCCGTGGCAATGAACAGCAGGCACGGTGGCAAGAAAGTGTCACCCGCTCCTGTGGGCCGAAGCAGAGTGTAGCCTGGGCTGCTAAGGAGACATAGGGGAGACGACAGGGGCAGGGGCACGTGCTCCACTCTGAGGAAGGTGTCTGGGCAGAACGCAGGCCTGTACTGTGCCTCTGCCTTCACAAGGGGGACAGCATCTCCTTGCAACCTGTCCCAAGGGCAGACTTGGGCTGCCACCAGGTGCCAAACCACGTAATTCGCAGGAACAACCCCATGGAAGGGAACACGGGCAGTCAGGATGCCCGTCCTTCCACCAAGCTGTGGCATTGGCAGGGGGTACTGGCCGGGCCGGTAAAGAGTGGAGACACTCCCCTACAGTTCCCATCCCAGTTCACGCGCCTCCTCTCTCCTGAGGGGCCCTGAAGCCACTGACCTAGGCCCAGAGTATGCTGAGAAAAAGGAAAAGATTTAACCTTTGCCAGGAGATGGTTAATAGGATAGAGTACCATGCTCGGCCACGCACCTGCTTCAGGGTTTGTGACTGGTGTCTGCTTTAGTTAGGCTCTAATAAGAGGAAACCCCGGGGACGCGAACTTGGAGCCCGGAAAAGCAAGGCCCAAGAGGAACCAGCTATCTCACTAACGTGAAAGAGCCTGAATGACCCAAAGTCTTGCTGAGGGGAAGCAGCAGTCGAAGTGAGTGCTGTTCTTGACAAAGCTGAAAAAACCTCTGCCGAAAGCATAGCAGTCGCTGGGAAATGAGAGTTGAGTTATGTGGGCTTGCTTTTGGGTGCTTGGGCTTCGCCTAGTATTCTCCAGTGCAGTAGGGGAAGGACAAACCGGCACATAAGATACGAAAAGCCTCTTTGGCGGGGCATCCCCGCTGGGAAAGCACAGCAATCTGCTGGGAAAATCAGCAGTCGGGTATGTGGGATTCTGCCTGCGCCCGCTGTGCATGGAGAGCTAGTCTCCACCGCACAGTGTAATATTTTTCCCCGTATGGAGAGAACGAGGAAATCCTCTTTGCCATGGGCATCCCCTCTCTGCCTGAGAGACTTGAAAGCGGCAGTGGCGCCTGTGGAACGATCCTTAAGGAAAGGGACACGCGATCGGTCACTGCAGAGCGACAGAAAGCCTGGCTGCCCTAAGGAGAAACGAGGGCAGATTCTGGAAAGGGGAAAGGGCTCCACCATTGAGGAAGAAGTCGGGGCCGAAAGATGCCCTGGTCCGGAGCCTTTGGGCCCAAGGCGACAGCACCTCCTTGGTCACACGTCACGGACGGTGGCACGGACATGGGGTTGCCGCTCCAGGGGGCGCCTCCCCTGAACTCGAGAAAACAAACTTCCCTGAAAGATAGACGCCATCAGATAGCCGTCTTCCTCCAGGATTGTGGAAAAGCTTGGAGAGGGCATTTTGCGGTCGCGTTGGTTCCAGTGGAAGGGGAAGAGTGCGGGACAGTTCCCCAAAGCTTCCCTATTCCAGTGCAAGGGCGCGTGTGCAGGGAATCCAGTCACCTGCCTCCTTTCCTGTGGGATATAAGGAAAGCAATGAGCTTAGCTTGCAACCCAGTGTCTTTAGAGCGCCACAGAGTAAAAGGACACTACGATGCCTAAACCAGGGAGTTGTACGGTAGTGTGCCAGGAGCGGGCCCTCCTTAGACTGCAAGACTACTGCCACGGTTTGTGGCATGAGCCCGGGAACGGCACAAGGGGCCAAAGAGGCACGAAGCGCTAGCCCGCAGCTTCTTCTTCTCCTACGCGAATTGAAGCATTGTTGAGGAATCAAGCGGACGAAGTGCTGTTGTTGGCTCCAAGCCAAAAGCTTCAGTGGAAAGCATGACAGCTCTGAATATGAAGTAATTCTCCTGTGGGCTGGATGCTTGCCAGAGCCCAGTCTCCTGGTGGGAGATGGGAGAAACCCCGCATCACAGCGGAAGCCTCGTGTTGCATGGGCATTCTCAACGGGGAAAGTATAGACAGTTTGTTGGGATTATCAGAGTTGGGTTGGGGATGCTGTGTAGCTGCTGCGGATTGCTCTGAGCTCGTCTCAGCAGTACGGCTGGAGATACAGGCATGGAGCGAAATTAATCTTTGACCCTCAGTATCCCTATGCTGAGAGAGGAGAGAAGCAGAGTTGCCCCGATCTGTCCACCCGCGCTCCCCAGAGCAAGTGTGGACCTGCGCCAACACGGTTGCCTCCGGGGAAGAGAAGGAGTCCTTTGGGCCTTGGTGAGGGTCGGGACCTCGCTCGGGAGGCAGGATATCACTGACGTGGCACTATTACAATGCACATCAGGTTGGTGCAAGAGAAAGTGTCACCCGCTCCCTTGCGCAGAGAGGTAGCCTGGCTGCTAAGGACCAATGAACGGGACTGAACCAGCGGCGAGGGGAGCGTGCTCCACTCAGTGGCAAAGAGTCTGGTTAAGGCAAAGCAGGCCTGTCCTGTGCCTAGCTGCTCACAAGGGGTATCAGGCATCTCCTTGCCACCTGTACCCAATGGGCCAGCCTTCGTGCTTTGCCACCAGGTGCCGTACTCGGAACTCGTATAGAAACACCCCATGGAGGGAAAAGGGCAGTGCAGAGGCCGTCTTACACCAATGATGTGGCATCAACCTCTGGGTGTTGCCAGGGGAGAAAGAGTGGCAGACACTCCCCTACCAGTTCCCCATCCCAGTTCAGCGCGCATCCTATCCTACCTGAGGTGAAGGCACTGCCTAGGCCCAGATCTATGCCTCGAGTGAAAAGGCAAAGCCTTGGAATATGCACAGGAGGATGGTAATAGCATAGAGTACCATGCTAGGCACGCACCCTTCTCAGGGTTTGTGACTGTGTCTGCTTAGTGCGGCTGGCAAACAAGATGAACCCGCCGTTCGCGAACTTGAGCCCGGGAAAGCAAGGCCCAAGAGGAAACAGCTTCTCTCACTACCGTGAAACGAGCGAATGACAAACAGTCTTGCTGAGGGGAGGCCAAGGCAGCAGCGAAGTGCTGTTCGCCGCCAAGGCTGAAACCTCTGCAGACTCGATAGTGCCGTCGGCGGGGAAATTGAGAGTTGGTTCTGTGGGCTGCTTTGGTTGCTTCCCTTTCGCCTAGAATTTGCAGCATTTGGCGAGAGAAGCCCCAACGATAGAGCGAAAGCCCTCCTGTGGCGGGCAGGCCCCCCTGGGAAAGCACAGCATTCTTTGGGCAAATCAGAGTCCGGGGTCTGTGGAATTCTGCCTGCTGCTTGCCGGCAGCTAGTCTCCCCCGCACAGAGTAATATACCCGTATGGAGAGTTTGAAGAAATCCTCTTTGACCTGGGCAAACCCCTCTGCCTGAGAGAGGAAGAAGCGCAGTGGCCGCCTGTGGAAAGATCCTTAAGGAAAGGGACACGGGTCTGTCACGGACAGAGCGACAGAAGCCTGGCTACTAAGGGCGAAGAAACGAGGGCAAGATTAGGGGGGCAAAGGGAAAGGGCTCCCCTGAGCGGAAGGAGTCTGCGCATAGAAAGAATGCCATATCCTGAGCCTTTGGGCCCAAGGAGACAGCAGCTCCTTGGTACACACGGCCGTGGTGGAGACACTGGGGTTGGGTGCCTCCCAGGCGCCTACCCTGAACTCGTTGAAAACAACTCACTGAAAGAAGACGCACCTCAGAAAGCCGTCTTCCCTCCAGGATGTGGAAAGCTTGGAGGAGGCACGGGGTTTAAGGGGAAGGAGTGGGGACAGTTTGCCCAAAGCTCCCTATTCAGCTGCAAGGGCGGTGTGTGCAGGGATCCTGTCTACCATCTCCTTCCTGTGGGGGAAGGAAAAGCACTGGCCTAGTCTGAGAGTCCGCCAGAGAGCCAGAGTTCAAAGGCCCAAGCGATGCCTACTCCGGGAGTAGGTAGTGTGCAGAGAGTGCCCTCCTTAGCTACGCAAGCTACTGCACGGTTGTGGCTGTGGTCTGCTTAGTTCGGCCCTGGCAGGGTGAACCCAGGGACGCGAACATGGAGCCCAGGAAAGCAAGGCCCAAGGGGCCCACAAGCTCTCCCGCAGCTCTTCTTCCCTGACGCGATGAAGCCTTGCTGAGGAAGACAGCGGCGAAGGGCTGTTGCTCCAAGCCAAAGCTTCTGTAAATAGCAAAGAGCTGCATGCTGAGTAAATTCTCTGCGGTCTGCTGCTTGCCGGAGCCCAGTCTCGCGGTGGGAGAAACCCCGCATACAGCGAAAGCCTCTTTGCCAGGGGCATCTCCCGGGGAAAGTATAGCATTCGTTGGGATAACACAACTCATGAGTTGGGTTTGGGGATGCTGCTGCGGCTTGCCTGAGCTCGTCTCGCCCGCAGTACCGGTGCCGATAGACTGTTTCTTTCCACCCGCATGGAGCGAAATCACTCTTTGCCCTAAGCATCCCCTCTGCCTGAGAGAGAAGCATGGTTGACACGTCTGTCCACCGCGCTCCCCAGTAGCAAGTGTGGGGAGAACGCAACCGTTGCCTCCGGGGAGGAGAGAGGAGTCTTTGGACCTTGGAGGATGGGACTCTCGCTCGGGAGGTGCAGAATAGCCTGCCGTGGCAATGAACCATCAAGGCCGGGTGGCAAGACCAGTGTCAACCCGCTCCCTGTGCGGAGAGAGATGGTTAGCCTGGCTGCCTTAAGGACACATGAGGGGACGGACTAGTGGCAGGGGAGCGTGTGCTCCAATCAGTGGAAAGGAGTCTGGGCAGAAAGCAGGCCTGTCCTGTGCCTCTGCTCACAAGGGGACAGCATCTCCTTGCCACCTGTCCAAGGGCAGCATTAGTGTGGCTTGCCACCAGGTTGCCGTAATCTGAACTCGTAGAAAACAACACCAATGGAGAAATGGGTAGTCAGATGCCGTCTTTCCACCAAAGACGTTGGCAGCCGTTGTCGGTGGTCAGGGAAGTGTGCCAAAGGGAGGAGTGGATACAGTTCAACCCAAAGTACCCCTCCCAGTGCACGGGCCCGGTGCAGGGATCCTGTCGCCATTCCTCTCTCCTGTGGTGAAGCACACTGGCCTAGGCCCAGGAGTCGCCATGGAGCGCCGGAGCCAAAAGGCCAAAAGACTGACCTACGTCAGGAGATGGTATTAGGCATTAGAGTGCCATCATAGGCCTCGCAGGCATTGTAGTTTGTAGGGATTGTGACGGTGTCTGCTTACTTCGGCCTTAGTCAAGGTGAACCCCGGGCGTTAACTTGGAGCACGGGGGGACAACGCAAGGCCAGCAAGAGGCACCAGCTCCCACGCAGCTCTTCTTCCATGAACGCGGACTGAAGTCTTGCGGAGGAAGCAGCGGCGACAAGAAGTGCTGTTCGCTACTAGCCCAAAGCTTCTGCGAAAGCACATCATTCCTGAGAAATGTTCTGCCAGGCTGCTGCTGATTCATGCCTGAGGCCAGTCTCAAGGTGGGAGAAAGACCGCCCGCATACAGCGAAAGCCTCTTTGCCTGGGCAAGCTCCCCTGGGAGAGCACCTCATTTGTTGGCGAAATCAGAGTTGGGTTTGGGGGATGCTGCTGCGGATTGCCTGAAGCTCGTCTCCGCCAGCAAGGTGCACGTGGGAAGATACCCGCATGGAGGCGAAATACTCTTTGCCCTAGCATCCCCCTCTGCCTAAGAGAGACGGCATGGATGCACACGTCTGTCACCGCTCTCCCCAGGAGCAAGTGTGGGGAAGACGCAGGCACGCGCCGCCGGGAGAAGAGAAGGCGCCGTTGGCCTTGGGTCGGGAGAAACGCTCGGGAAGCAGGATAGACCTGCCCGTTGCATGAACAGCAGGCCGGTGGCAAGACAAGTGCATCACCCCCCCGCTCCCTGTGCGCAGAGATGGTAGCCTGGCGGACTAAGGGAGACAGAGGGGACGAATAGGGGCAGGGGCACGTGCTCCTTCACTCTGAGGAAGGAGTCTGGGCAGAAAGAGGAAAAGCAGGCCTGATAACTGTGCCTCTGCTCAACAAGGCGGACAGCATCTCCTTGCCACCTGTCCCAAGGGCAGACTGGGGATTCTGCGGACACCAGGGTGCCAAAACCCCGTTAATTCGCAAAAACAAACCCCATGGAGAAAACGGGCAGTCAGATGCCGTCTTCCACCTAGATGTGGCAGCGGCGCATGTGGGCAGGGGAAAGAGTGGAGACACTCCCCTTACAGTTCCCCATCCCAGTTCACGCCGCCCTCCTCTCTCCATGAGGTGAAGGCCACTGGGCCTAGGCCGAGAGTACTGCCTGAGAGAGAAAAGGACAAAAGCCTTACCTATGCCAGGAAGATGGTATAATAGGGCATAGAGTACCCTGCTAGGCCACGCCACCTGCTTCCAGGGTGGTGATGGGTGTCTGCTTAGTTCGGCTTAACAAGATGAACCCCGGGCGAGGAACTGTGGAGGCCGGTTTGAAAGCAGGCCCAAGAGGAACCAGCTCTCTCACATACCGTGACAGAGGCGAATGTACCAAAGTCTTGCTGAGGGGAGCAGCAGCGAAGTGCTGTTCCGGCCAAGCTGAAAACATCTGCGAAAGGCATAGCCGGTCGCTGGGAAATGAGGAGTTGGTTCTGTTCTGGGCTGCTTTTGGTGCTTGCCTGCGCCTAGTATTCGCCCAGCGCAATTTATGGGAGAAACCCAGCATATGAGCGGAAAGCCTCTTTGGCGGGGCATCTACCGCTGGGAAAGCACAGCATTCCTTTGGGGAAAATCAGAGTCGGGTCTGTGGGGGGATTTGCCTGATGCTTCGCCGGAGCTAGTCTCCACCGCCACAGTTGTTAATATACACGTATGGAGACGAAATCCTCGTTGCCTGGGCATCCCTTCGGCTCTGAGAGAGAAGCGCAGTGGCGCCTGTGGAACGATCCTTAAGGGAAAGGGGACACGTCTGTCCAGTGCAGCAGCCCCCAGAGAAAGAGGCCTGGCTTGCTAAGGAGAAAACGAGGGGCCAAGATTAGGGCAAGGGGAAAGAGGCTCCACTCTGAGGAAGGAGTATGGGCAGAAAGCCCATGCCTCATCCTGAGCCCTCTTGGGCACAAGGAGGATACTGCAGCTCCTTGGTCACGTCGTGGTGGAGACATGGGGTGCCTCCAGGCGCCTACCCTGAACTCGAGAAACACTCCTGAAAGAAGACGCCATCAGAAGCCGTCTTCGTCCGCAGGATGTGGAAGCTTGGAGGAGGCCACGGGGTTTAAGGGGAAGGAGTGGGGGACAGTTCCCCAAAGCCTCCCTATTCAGTGCACGGGCGGTGTGCAGGGATCCTGTCACTACTCTCCCTTTCCTGTGGGGAAAGCACTGGCTTAGTCTGCGAGTCCGCCAGAGCGCCAGAGTAAAAGGCCAAGCGATGCCTACACCGGGAGTTGGTAGTGTGCATAGAGTGCCCTCCTTAGTACTACGCAACGCTACTGCACGGTTTGTGTTGCATGGAGCCCAGGAAAGCAAGGCCCAAGAGGGCCCAGCCTCTTCTCCCGCAGCTCTTCTTCCCTGACGCGGCTGAAAGCCTTGTTGAGGAATCAGCGGCGAAGTGCTGTTGGCTCCAAGGCCCAAAGCTTCTGTGAAAGCACAGCAATGCTCCTGAGTAATTCTCCTGCGGGCTTGCTGCTTGGCCTGAGCCCAGTCTCGCGGTTCGGAGAAGAGAGAAAACCACCCGCATACAGAGCGAAAGCTCTGCATTTGCCTGGGCATCTCTCCCGGGGAAAGTATAAAGCATTCGTTGGGATATCAGAGTTGGGTTTGGGGGCGATGCTGCGTGCGGCTTGCCATGAAGCTCGTCTCCGCAGTACGGTGGGAGATACCCGCATGAGCGAAATACTCTTTGCTCCTAGCGATCCACAAGCAATCTGCCTGAGAAGAGACAGAAGCATGGTGACAGTCTGTCACCGCGCTCGGTCACCCAGGAGCAAGGCTGTGGGGAAGACTCGCAACACAGATCTGCCTGCATCCGGGGTAGAAGAGAGAGTCTTGGCTTGGGGTCGGGACTCCGCTCGGGAGGCAGGATATAGCCTGCCGTGGCATGAACATCAGGGCCGGTGGCAAGACAAGTGTCACCCGCTCCCTGTGCGGAGAAATGGTAGCCTGGCTGCTAAGGACAGCATGAGGGGACGACTAGGGCAGGGGGTGCGCGTTGCTCCACTCAGGGAAAGAGTCTGGGCAGAAAGCAGGGGGGCCATTTTTTTTTGGGTCCTGTGACTATGCTCCACAAGGGGGACAGATTCTCTCTTGCAACTGTCCCAAGGGGCAGCCTTGTGATTGCCACCAGGTTGCGTAATCGGGAACTCGTAGAAAACAACCCAATGGAGCAAATGGGTAGTCAGATGCCGTCTTCCACCAAGACGTGGAGCAAGCTGTTGTCGGTGGCAGGGAGTGTGCACCCAAAGGAGGGGATGGCTACAGTCACCCACCCAGTACCCCTATCCTAGTGCATCCCGCCGTGTGCAGGGACTTCCTGTAGCCTCACGTCTGCTCCCGGTGGTGAAGCCACTGGACCTAGGCCAGATTCTGCCTGGAGCGCAGGAGCAAAAGCCAAGGACTGACCTAGAGTCAGTGAGATGGTACGTATTGAGGCCATAGAGTGCCATCCCTAGGACCGCTCGCAGGCCTGCTGCAGGGTTGTGACCTGTGTATGCTGTACTGCGGAAACGGTCTCGCAAGGGGAACACGGGCGTCAACCACCGGAGCACGGTTGCGAAAGCAAGTCACTCGAGTTTGCACAGCTCCCGCCGCAGCACTCTTATTCCTGACGCCGACTGAAAGTCTGCTGGCCGGCACGAGCAGGGGCGAAGTGCTCGTCGCTGGTCCTAGCCAATGGCTTCTGCGAAAAGCCACATCATCCATTCAGAGAAGAAATGTTTCTGCCGGCTGACTGCTGCTTGCCAGGAGGCCTGAGTCTCAAGGTGGGACGAACACCCGCCTACAGCGAAAAGCCTCTTTTGCCGATGGGGCAACTCCCGGGCAGAGAACATCCATTTGTTGCGAAATCAGAGTTGGGTTTGGGGAATGTGATGCTGTGCGGCTTGCCTGAGCTCGTCTCCGCAGCACGGTGGAAGAAGATACCGCGCATGGAGGAGCGAAAATACTCTTTTGTGGACCCTAGCATCCCCCTCTGCGACCTAAGAGAGAGGGACATGGCTGCACACGTCTAGTGTCACCGCTTTCCCCCCCCCGAGCAAGTGTGGGGAAGACGCAGCACGCGGCGCCGGGAAGAGAGAGAAGAGAAGGAATAAAGGATGCCGAGGGGAGGGAAGAGAAGGAGGGGTGGGCCTTGGGGTCGGGAAACGCCTCGGGTGGGAAGCAGGATTAGCCTGCCGTGGCATTGAACAGCAGGGGCTGGTGTGGCAAGGGGGGGCAAGTGTCACCCGTTCCTGTGCGCAGCAGAGATGGTAGCCTGGCTGCTAAGGAGACATAGGGGACGACTCTAGGGCAGGGGCACGTTGCTCCACTACTGAGGAAGGAGTCCTGGAGCAGAAAGCAGGCCTGTCCTGTGTGCCTCTGTTCACAAGGGGACCAGCCATTCTCCTTGCCACCTGTTCCCAAGGGCCGACTTGGGCCTTCTGCCACCAGGTGCCAAACCCGTAATCGCAGCCCGAAATGACAACCCCATGGATGAAACGGGCAGTTCAGGATGCAGTGCTTCCACCAGATGTACCAGGGGTGGGTGCCTGGGGAAAGAGTGGAGACAATCCCCTACAGTACCCCATCCCAGGTCCTCGCGCAGGGCTCTCTCCTGAGGGGAAGGCCAGAGGCCTGGGCCCAGAGTATGCCTGAGAAAAGGCAAAGCTCTACCTATGCCAGGATATTGGTAATAGGCATAG
Source organism: Mustela putorius furo (assembly GCF_011764305.1). Taxonomy (NCBI): domain Eukaryota; kingdom Metazoa; phylum Chordata; class Mammalia; order Carnivora; family Mustelidae; genus Mustela; species Mustela putorius. Next base: position 49,565 of record NW_025421337.1, on the reverse strand, counting down.
AGTACCATGCTAGGCCCACGCAACTGCTTCAGGGGTTGGGACTGGTGTCTGCTTACTTAGTTCGGCTTCCTTAACAAGAAGTGAAACCCGGGCGCGGGCGAACTTTGGAGCCCGGGAAAGCAAGGCCCAAGAGGAACCAGCTCTCTCACTAACCACCGTGAAAGAGCGAATGACCAAAAGTCTTGCTGCTGAGGGGAGCAGCAAGCGAAGTGTGCGTTCGCGCCAAGCTGAAAACCTCTGCGAAAGCAATAGCCGTCGCTTGGGAATGGAGAGTTGGTTGTGGGTGGGCTGCTTTTGGTGCTTCCCTTTCGCCTAGTATTCGCGAGCATTATGGGAGAATCCCGTCATAGAGCGAAAAGCCTCTTTTGGCGGGGCATTCCCCGCTGGGAAAGCACACAGCATTCTTTTCTTTGGGAAATCAGAGTCGGGTCTGTGGGATTTATGCCTGCGGCTTGCCGGAGCTAGTCTCCCCGCACAGTGGTTTAAATATTACGCCCGTATGGAGAGAAATCCTCTTTGCCTGGGCATCCCGTCCCTCTGCCTGAGAGAGAAGCGCAAGTGGCACACCACCTGTGGAAGATCCTTAAGGGAAAGGGACACACGTCTGTCACCTGCAGAGGCGACAGAAGCCTGCTGCCTAAGGAGAAACGAGGGCAAGATTATGGGCAAGGGGAAAGGGCTCCACTCGGAGGAGATTCTGGAGTCTGGGGAAACAACAATATAATGCATATCTGAGCCCTTTGGGCCCAATGAGACGGAAGAAGGCTCCTTGGTCTACACGTCGTGGTGGAAGATCATGTGATGGGTTGCCCTCCAGGCGCCTACCCTGAAACTCGAGAAACCAACTCCCTGAAAGGAAGACGCCATCAGAAGCCGTCTTCCTCCAGGATTGTGGAAGCTTGGAGGAGGCACGGGGTTTTAAGGGGGAAGGAGTGGGGACAGTTCCCCAAAGCTCCCCTATTCAAGTCCAACAGTGCACGGGCGGTTGTGCAGGGATCCTGTCACCTCTCCTTTCCTGTGGGAAAGCACTGGCTTAGTCTGCGAGTCCGCCAGAGCGCCAGAGTAAGTTAAAAGGCCAAGCGAATGCCTACAACGGGGAGTTGGGTAGTGTGCATGCATAGAGTGCCCCTCCTTAGCTACGCAAGCTACTGCACTGGTTGTTGCATGGAAGCCCAGGAAAGCAAGGCCCAAGAGGGCAACAACAGCTCTCCCCGCAGCTCTTCTTCCCTGACGCCGACTGAAGCCTTTGTTGAGGACCATCACAAAACGCGGCGAAGTGCTGTTGGCTCAAGCCAAAGCTTCCTGTGAAAGCACAGCATGCTCTCTGAGTAATTCTCGCGGGCTGCTGCTTGCCTGAGCCCAGTCTCGCGGTGGGAGAAGAAAGAAAACCCCGCATACAGCGAAAGCCTCTTTGCCTGGGCATATCCCCGGGGAAAGTTAAAAGCATAGCATTGGGTTTTGGGATATCAGAGATTGGGTTGGGGGGATGCTGCTGCGGCTTGCCCTGAGCTCGTCTCCGCAGTACGGGTGGGATGTACCCGACATGTGGAGCGAAATACTCTTTGCCCTAGCCATCCCCTCTGCCTGAGAGAGAGCATGGTTTGCACACGTCTGGTCACCGCGCTCCCCAGGAGCAAAGTGCGGGAAAGACGCAACACGTTGCCTCGGGGAAGGAGAAGGAGTCTTTGGCCTTGGGGTTCGGGACTCGCTCGGGAACGCAGAGATAGCCTGCCGTTGGCATCGAACAGCAAGGCCGGTGGCAAGACAAGTTGTCACCCCGCTCCCTGTCGCAGAGATGGTAGCCTGGTTGCTAAGGACACATGAGGGGACGACTAGGGGCAGGGGCACGTGCGCCACTCTGAGGAAGGAGTTGGGCAGAAAGCAGGCCCTGTACTGTGGGCTTTGCTCACAAGGGGACAGCATCTCCTTGCCACTGGTTCCCAAGGGCAGACTTGGGCTTGCCACCAGGTTGCCAAACCCGTAATTCGCAAAAACAAACCCCATGGAGAAACGGTGCAGTCAGTGATGCCGTCTTCCAACCTAGATGTGGCAGGGGGTGTGTGCCGGGGAAAAGAGTGGAGACACTCCACCTACAGTTCCCCATCCACGTTCACAGCGCCTCCTCTCTCCTGAGGTGAAGGCACTGGCCTAGGCCCAGAGTCTTGCCTGAGGAAAAGGCAAAGCCTTACCTATGGCCAGGAGGATGGTAATAGGCATAGAGATACCATTGATAGGCCACGCACCTGCTTCAGGTTTGTGACTGTGTCTGACTTAGTTCGATTAACAAGATGAAAACACCGGGCAGCGAACTTGGAGCCCGGGAAAGGGCAAGGCCCAAGAGTGAACCAAAAGCTCTCTCACTACGTGATGACAAGATGCGAATGACCAAAAGTCTTGCTGAGGGGAGCAGCAGCCAGCGAAGTGCTGTTGCGCAGCCAAGCTGAAAACCTCTGCGAAAGGCCATAGCCGTCGCTGGGAAAATGAGAGTTGGTTCTGTTGGGCTGCTTTTGGCTGCTTCCCTTTCAGCTATATTATTCGCAGCATTATGGAGAAACCCGCATAGAGCGAAAGCCTCTTTGGCGAGGCATCCCGCTGGGAAAAGCACAGAATTCTTTGGGAAATCAGAGTCGGGTCTGTGGGATTCTGCCTGCTGCTGGCCGGAGCTAGGTCTCCACCGCCCAAGGTTGTAATATTTAACCCGTATGGAGAGGGAGAAAGCCTACTTGCCTGGACATCCCCCTGCCTGAGAGAGAAGACGCCGTGGCGCCTGTGGAAAGAAGATACTTAAGGAAAGGGCCACGTCTGTATCACTGCCAGAGCGACAGAAAGCCTGGCTGCTAAGGGAGAAACGTAGCGCAAGATCAAGAAGATAGGGCAAGGGGAAGGGCTTCCACTCTGAGGAAGAAGGATCTGCGGCAGAAAAGCAGAAAGAAAGCAGCCTATCCGAGCTTTGGGCCCAAGGAGACTGCAGCTCCTTGGTCAACACGTCGTGTGGGAGGACATGGGGTTTGCGCCAGGCGCCTACCCTAAATCGAGAAGAAACAACTCCCTGACAGGAAGACGCCATCAGAAGCCGTCCTTCCTCCAGGATGTGGAAGCTTGGAGGAGGCACGGGGTGGTTTAAGGGGATAGGAAGTGGGGAGAGTTATCCAAAAGCTCACTATTCAGTGCACGGGCGGTGGGCAGGGGATCCTGTCACCTCTCCTTCATGTGGGGGAAAGCCCCTGGCTCTAGTCGGCGAGTCCGCCAGAGCGCCAGAGAAGTAAAAGGCCAAGCGATGCCTACACCGGAGTTGAGTTGTAGTGTGCATAGAGTGCCCTCCTGAGACTACGCAAGCTACTGGGCACGGTTGTTGCATGGAGCCCAGGAAAGGCAAGGCCACAAAGAGGCAACACGCTCTCCCGCAGCTCTTCTTCCCCCTCCCGACGCGAATTGAAAGCCAGTGTTGAGGAATCAAGGGCGAAGCTGGCTGTTGGCTCCAAGCCAAAGCTTCTGTGAAAGCACCAGACATGCTATGAGTAATTCTCTGCGGGCTTGGATGACTGCTTGCCTGAGCCCTAGTCTCGAGGTTGGGATAAACCCTGCGTCAATGACAGCGAAAAGCCTCTTTGCCTGGGCATCTACCCCGGGGAGAAAGTATGGCATTCGTTTGGATATCAGAGTTGGGTTTGGGGATTGATGCTGCGGCTTGCCTGAGCTCGTCTCCGCAGTTCTACGGTGGGCGATACCCGATCATGGAGTGAAAATACTCTTTGCCCTAGCATCCCCTCGCGCCTGAGAGAGAAGCATGGTTGCACACGTCTGTCACCGCGATCCCCCAGGAGCAAGTGTGGGGGAAGACGCAACAAGTTTGCCTCCGGGGGAAGAGAAGGAGTCTTTGGCCTGGGGGTAAGGAATCGCTCGGGAGGCAGGATAGGCTGCCTTGGCGACCATGCACATCAGGCGGTTGGCAAGGAGAAGTGTAACCCGCTCCCTGTGCGGAGAGGATGGTTGCCTTGGCTGCCTAAGGACACATGAGGGGAGGACTAGGGCAGGTAGCGCGTGCTCACATTGAGGAAGGAGTCTGGGGCAGAAAGAAAGCAGGGCCTATAATGAGCCTTTGGGCCCAAAAGGAGACTGCAGCTCCTGGTCAACACGTCGTGGTGGAGAACATGGGGTTGCTCCAGGCGCCTACCCTAAACTCGAGAAACAATCCCTGAAAGAAGACGCCATCAGAAAAGCCGTCTTCCTCAGGATTGTGGAAGCTTTGGAGGAGGCACGGGGTTTAAGGGGAAGGAGTGGGGAGAGTTACCCCCAAGGCTCCCTATTCAGTGCACGGGGGCGGTGTGCAGGGATCCTGTCACCTCTCCTTTCCTGTGGGGGGGGGAAAGCACTGGCTTAGTCTGCGAGTAGGTCCGCCAGAGCGCAGAGTAGTAAAAAGGCCAAGCGATGCCTACACCGGGGAGTTGGGTAGTGTGCAGAGAGTGCCCTCCTTAGCTACGCAAGCTACTGCAACGGTTGTGGCTGTTGTCTGCTTAGTTCGGCCTGGCAGGGGTGAACCCAGGACGCGAAAACATGGAGCCCAGGAAAGCAAGGCCCAAGGGGCACCAGCTCTCCCGCCCAGCTCTTCTTCCCTGACGCGACTGAAGCCTTGCTGAGGAGGCAGCGGCGAAGTGCTGTTGGCTCCAAGCCAAAGCTTCTGCGAAAGCACAGCATGCGCTGAGTAATTCTCTGCGGGCGGCTGCTTGCCTGAGCCCAGTCTCGCGGTGGGAGAAACCCCACATAGAGCGAAAGCCTCTTTGCCTGGGCATCTCCCCTGGGAAAGTATAGCATTCGTTTGGGAAATCAGAGTTGGGTTTGGGGGATGCTGCTGCTGCTTGCCTGAGCTCGTCTCCGCAGCACGGTGGAAGATACCCGCATGGAGCGAAATACTCTTTGCCCTAGCATCCCCTCTGCCTGAGAGAGAAGCATGGTTGCACACGTCTGTCACCGCGCGCTCCCCAGTAGCAAGTGTGGGGGAAGACGCAACACGTCGCCTCCGGGGAAGAGAGAAGGAGTCTTTGGCCTTGGGGTCGGGACTCGCTCGGGAAGCAGGATAGCCTGCCGTGGCATGAACATCAGGCCGGTGGCAAGACAAGTGTCACCCCGCTCCCTGTGCGCAGAGATGGTAGCCTGGCTGCTAAGGACACATGACGGGACGACTAGGGCAGGGGCGCGTGCTCCACTCAGTGGAAAGAGTCTGGGCAGAAAGCAGGCCTGTCCCTGTGCCTCTGCTCACAAGGGGACAGCATCTCCTTGCCACCTGTCCCAAGGGCAGCCTTGTGCTTGCCACCAGGTGCCGTACTCGGAACTCGTAGAAACAACCCCATGGAGAAATGGGTAGTCAGATGCCGTCTTCCACCAAGACGTGGCAGCGTTGTCGGTGGCAGGGAGTGTGCCAAGGAAGGAGTGGATACAGTCACCCACAGTACCCCCATCCCAGTGCACGGGCCGTGTGCAGGGATCCTGTCGCCTCCTCTCTCCTGTGGTGAAGGCACTGGCCTAGGCCCAGAGTCTGCCTGAGCGCCGGAGCAAAAGGCCAAGACTGACCTACGTCAGGAGATGGTATTAGGCATAGAGTGCCATCCTAGGCCTCGCAGGCTGCTGCAGGGTTGTGACTGTGTCTGCTTACTTCGGCTTAGCAAGGTGAACCCCGGGCGTTAACTTGGAGCACGGGAAAGCAAGGCCCAAGAGGCACCAGCTCCGCCGCAGCTCTTCTTCCCTGACGCGACTGAAGTCTTGCTGAGGAAGCAGCGGCGAAGTGCTGTTCGCTCCTAGCCAAAGCTTCTGCGAAAAGCACATCATTCCTGAGAAATGTTCTGCAGGCTGCTGCTGCTTGCCTGAGGCCAGTCTCAAGGTGGGAGAAACCCCGCATACAGCGAAAGCCTCTTTGCCTGGGCAACTCCCCTGGGAGAGCACATCATTTGTTGCGAAATCAGAGTTGGGTTTGGGGATGCTGCTGCGGCTTGCCTGAGCTCGTCTCCGCAGCACGGTGGAAGATACCCGCATGGAGCGAAATACTCTTTGCCCTAGCATCCCCTCTGCCTAAGAGAGAGGCATGGCTGCACACGTCTGTCACCGCTCTCCCCAGGAGCAAGTGTGGGGAAGACGCAGCACGCCGCCTCCGGGGAAGAGAAGGAGCCGTTGGCCTTGGGGTCGGGAAACGCTCGGGAAGCAGGATAGCCTGCCGTGGCATGAACAGCAGGCCGGTGGCAAGACAAGTGTCACCCGCTCCCTGTGCGCAGAGATGGTAGCCTGGCTGCTAAGGAGACATAGGGGACGACTAGGGCAGGGGCACGTGCTCCACTCTGAGGAAGGTGTCTGGGCAGAAAGCAGGCCTGTACTGTGCCTCTGCTCACAAGGGGACAGACATCATCTCCTTGCCACCTGTCCCAAGGGCAGACTTGGGCTTGCCACCAGGTGCCAAACCCGTAATTCGCAGAAACAACCCCCATGGAGAAACGGGCAGTCAGATGCCGTCTTCCACCAAGATGTGGCAGGGGGTGGTGGCCGGGGAAAGAGTGGAGACACTCCCCTACAGTTCCCCAATCCCAGTTCACGCGCCTCCCTCTCTCCTGAGGTGAAGGCACTGGCCTAGGCCCAGAGTCTGCCTGAGAAAAGGCAAAGATTTACCTTTGCCAGGAGATGGTAATAGGCATAGAGTACCATGCTAGGCCACGCACCTGCTTCAGGGTTGTGACTGTGTCTGCTTAGTTCGGCTTAATAAGATGAACCCCGGGCGCGAACTTGGAGCCCGGGAAAGCAAGGCCCAAGAGGAACCAGCTCTCTCACTACCGTGAAAGAGAGCGAATGACCAAAGTCTTGCTGAGGGGAGCAGCAGCGAAGTGCTGTTCGCGCCAAGCTGAAAACCTCTGCGAAAGCATAGCCGTCGCTGGGAAATGAGAGTTGGTTCTGTGGGCTGCTTTTGGTGCTTGCCTTCGCCTAGTATTCGCAGCATTATGGGAGAAACCCGCATAGAGCGAAAGCCTCTTTGGCGGGGCATCCCCGCTGGGAAAGCACAGCATTCTTTGGGAAATCAGAGTCGGGGTCTGTGGGATTCTGCCTGCTGCTTGCCGGAGCTAGTCTCCACCGCACAGTGTAATATACCCGTATGGAGAGAAAAATCCTCTTTGCCTGGGCATCCCCTCTGCCTGAGAGAGAAGCGCAGTGGCGCCTGTGGAAAGATCCTTAAGGAAAGGGACACGTCTGTCACTGCAGAGCGACAGAAGCCTGGCTGCTAAGGAGAAACGAGGGCAAGATTAGGGCAAGGGAAAGGGCTCCACTCTGAGGAAGGAGTCTGGGCAGAAAGCATGCCTGTCCTGAGCCTTTGGGCCCAAGGAGACAGCAGCTCCTTGGTCACACGTCCGTGGTGGAGACATGGGGTTTGCCTCCAGGCGCCTACCCTGAACTCGAGAAACAACTCCCTGAAAGAAGACGCCATCAGAAGCCGTCTTCCTCCAGGATGTGGAAGCTTGGAGGAGGCACGGGGTTTAAGGGGAAGGAGTGGGGACAGTTCCCCAAAGCTCCCTATTCAGTGCACGGGCGGTGTGCAGGGATCCTGTCACCTCTCCTTTCCTGTGGGGAAAGCACTGGCTTAGTCTGCGAGTCCGCCAGAGCGCCAGAGTAAAAGGCCAAGCGATGCCTACACCGGGAGTTGGGTAGTGTGCAGAGAGTGCCCTCCTTAGCTACGCAAGCTACTGCACGGTTTGTGGCATGGAGAGCCCAGGAAAAAAGCAAGGCCCAAGAGGCACCAGCTCTCCCGCAGCTCTTCTTCCCTGACGCGACTGAAGCCTTGTTGAGGAATCAGCGGCGAAGTGCTGTTGGCTCCAAGCCAAAGCTTCAGTGAAAGCACAGCATGCTTTGAGTAATTCTCTGTGGTCTGCTGCTTGCCTGAGCCCAGTCTCGCGGTGGGAGAAACCCCCGCATACAGCGAAAGCCTCTTTGCCTGGGCATCTCCCCGGGGAAAGTATAGCATTTGTTGGGATATCAGAGTTGGGTTGGGGATGCTGCTGCGGCTTGCCTGAGCTCGTCTCCGCAGTACGGTGGGAGATACCCGCATGGAGCGAAATACTCTTTGCCCTAGTATCCCCTCTGCCTGAGAGAGAAGCATGGTTGCACACGTCTGTCACCGCGCTCCCCAGGAGCAAGTGTGGGGAAGACGCAACACGTTGCCCTCCGGGGAAGAGAAGGGAGTCTTTGGCCTTGGGGTCGGGACTCGCTCGGGAGGCAGGATAGCCTGCCGTGGCATGAACATCAGGCCGGTGGCAAGACAAGTGTCACCCGCTCCCTGTGCGGAGAGATGGTAGCCTGGCTGCTAAGGACACATGAGGGGACGACTAGGGCAGGGGCGCGTGCTCCACTCAGTGGAAAGAGTCTGGGCAGAAAGCAGGCCTGTCCTGTGCCTCTGCTCACAAGGGGACAGCATCTCCTTGCCACCTGTCCCAAGGGCAGCCTTGTGCTTGCCACCAGGTGCCGTACTCGGAACTCGTAGAAACAACCCCATGGAGAAACGGGCAGTCAGATGCCGTCTTCCACCAAGATGTGGCAGGGGGTGTGCCGGGGAAAGAGTGGAGACACTCCCCTACAGTTCCCCATCCCAGTTCACGCGCCTCCTCTCTCCTGAGGTGAAGGCACTGGCCTAGGCCCAGAGTCTGCCTGAGAAAAGGCAAAGCCTTACCTATGCCAGGAGATGGTAATAGGCATAGAGTACCATGCTAGGCCACGCACCTGCTTCAGGGTTTGACTGTGTGTCTGCTTAGTTCGGCTTAACAAGATGAACCCCCGGGCGCGAACTTGGAGCCCGGGAAAGCAAGGCCCAAGAGGAACCAGCTCTCTCACTACCGTGAAAGAGCGAATGACCAAAGTCTTGCTGAGGGGAGCAGCAGCGAAGTGCTGTTCGCGCCAAGCTGAAAACCTCTGCGAAAGCATAGCCGTCGCTGGGAAAATGAGAGTTGGTTCTGTGGGCTGCTTTTGGTGCTTGCCTTCGCCCTAGTATTCGCAGCATTATGGGAGAAACCCGCATAGAGCGAAAGCCTCTTTGGCGGGGCATCCCCGCTGGGAAAGCACAGCATTCTTTGGGAAATCAGAGTCGGGTCTGTGGGGATTCTGCCTGCTGCTTGCCGGAGCTAGTCTCCACCGCACAGTGTAATATACCCCGTATGGAGAGAAAATCCTCTTTGCCTGGGCATCCCCTCTGCCTGAGAGAGAAGCGCAGTGGCGCCTGTGGAAAGATCCTTAAGGAAAGGGACACGTCTGTCACTGCAGAGCGACAGAAGCCTGGCTACGAAGGAGAAACGAGGGCAAGATTAGGGCAAGGGAAAGGGCTCCACTCTGAGGAAGGAGTCTGGGCAGAAAGCATGCCTATCCTGAGCCTTTGGGCCCAAGGAGACAGCAGCTCCTTGGTCACACGTCCGTGGTGGAGACATGGTGTTGCCTCCAGGCGCCTACCCTGAACTCGAGAAACAACTCACTGAAAGAAGACGCCATCAGAATCCGTCTTCCTCCAGGATGTGGAAGCTTGGAGGAGGCACGGGGTTTAAGGGGAAGGAGTGGGGACAGTTCCCCAAAGCTCCCTATTCAGTGCACGGGCGGTGTGCAGGGATCCTGTCACCTCTCCTTTCCTGTGGGGAAAGCACTGGCCTAGTCTGCGAGTCCGCCAGAGCGCCAGAGTAAAAGGCCAAGCGATGCCTACACCGGGAGTTGGTAGTGTGCAGAGAGTGCCCTCCTTAGCTACGCAAGCTACTGCACGGTTGTGGCTGTGTCTGCTTAGTTCGGCCTGGCAGGGTGAACCCAGGACGCGAACATGGAGCCCAGGAAAGCAAGGCCCAAGGGGCACAAGCTCTCCCGCAGCTCTTCTTCCCTGACGCGACTGAAGCCTTGCTGAGGAAGCAGCGGCGAAGGGCTGTTGGCTCCAAGCCAAAGCTTCTGTAAAAGCACAGCATGCTCTGAGTAATTCTCTGCGGTCTGCTGCTTGCCTGAGCCCAGTCTCGCGGTGGGAGAAACCCCGCATACAGCGAAAGCCTCTTTGCCAGGGCATCTCCCCGGGGAAAGTATAGCATTCGTTGGGATATCAGAGTTGGGTTTGGGGATGCTGCTGCGGCTTGCCTGAGCTCGTCTCCGCAGTACGGTGGGAGATACCCGCATGGAGCGAAATACTCTTTGCCCTAGCATCCCCTCTGCCTGAGAGAGAAGCATGGTTGCACACGTCTGTCACCGCGCTCCCCAGTAGCAAGTGTGGGGAAGACGCAACACGTTGCCTCCGGGGAAGAGAAGGAGTCTTTGGCCTTGGGGATGGGACTCGCTCGGGAGGCAGAATAGCCTGCCGTGGCATGAACATCAGGCCGGTGGCAAGACCAGTGTCACCCGCTCCCTGTGCGGAGAGATGGTAGCCTGGCTGCTAAGGACACATGAGGGGACGACTAGGGCAGGGGCGCGTGCTCCACTCAGTGGAAAGAGTCTGGGCAGAAAGCAGGCCTGTCCTGTGCCTCTGCTCACAAGGGGACAGCATCTCCTTGCCACCTGTCCCAAGGGCAGCCTTGTGCTTGCCACCAGGTGCCGTACTCGGAACTCGTAGAAACAACCCCATGGAGAAAAAAATGGGTAGTCAGATGCCGTCTTCCACCAAGACGTGGCAGCGTTGTCGGTGGCAGGGAGTGTGCCAAGGAAGGAGTGGATACAGTCACCCACAGTACCCCATCCCAGTGCACGGGCCGTGTGCAGGGATCCTGTCGCCTCCTCTCTCCTGTGGTGAAGGCACTGGCCTAGGCCCAGAGTCTGCCTGAGCGCCGGAGCAAAAGGCCAAGACTGACCTACGTCAGGAGATGGTATTAGGCATAGAGTGCCATCCTAGGCCTCGCAGGCTGCTGCAGGGTTGTGACTGTGTCTGCTTACTTCGGCTTAGCAAGGTGAACCCCGGGCGTTAACTTGGAGCACGGGGAAAGCAAGGCCCAAGAGGCACCAGCTCCGCCGCAGCTCTTCTTCCCTGACGCGACTGAAGTCTTGCTGAGGAAGCAGCGGCGAAGTGCTGTTCGCTCCTAGCCAAAGCTTCTGCGAAAGCACATCATTCCTGAGAAATGTTCTGCAGGCTGCTGCTGCTTGCCTGAGGCCAGTCTCAAGGTGGGAGAAACCCCGCATACAGCGAAAGCCTCTTTGCCTGGGCAACTCCCCTGGGAGAGCACATCATTTGTTGCGAAATCAGAGTTGGGTTGGGGGATGCTGCTGCGGCTTGCCTGAGCTCGTCTCCGCAGCACGGTGGAAGATACCCGCATGGAGCGAAATACTCTTTGCCCTAGCATCCCCTCTGCCTAAGAGAGAGGCATGGCTGCACACGTCTGTCACCGCTCTCCCCAGGAGCAAGTGTGGGGAAGACGCAGCACGCGGCGCCGGGGAAGAGAAGGAGCCGTTGGCCTTGGGGTCGGGAAACGCTCGGGAAGCAGGATAGCCTGCCGTGGCATGAACAGCAGGCCGGTGTGGCAAGACAAGTGTCACCCGCTCCCTGTGCGCAGAGATGGTAGCCTGGCTGCTAAGGAGACATAGGGGACGACTAGGGCAGGGGCACGTGCTCCACTCTGAGGAAGGTGTCTGGGCAGAAAGCAGGCCTGTCCTGTGCCTCTGCTTCACAAGGGGACAGCATCTCCTTGCCACCTGTCCCAAGGGCAGACTTGGGCTTGCCACCAGGTGCCAAACCCGTAATTCGCAAAAAACAACCCCATGGAGAAAACGGGCAGTCAGATGCCGTCTTCCACCAAGATGTGGCAGGGGGTGTGCCGGGGAAAGAGTGGAGACACTCCCCTACAGTTCCCCATCCCAGTTCACGCGCCCTCCTCTCTCCTGAGGTGAAGGCACTGGCCTGGGCCCAGAGTCTGCCTGAGAAAAGGCAAAGCCTTACCTATGCCAGGAGATGGTAATAGGCATAGAGTACCATGCTAGGCCACGCACCTGCTTCAGGGTTGTGACTGTGTCTGCTTAGTTCGGCTTAACAAGATGAACCCCGGGCGCGAACTTGGAGCCCGGGAAAGCAAGGCCCAAGAGGAACCAGCTCTCTCACTACCGTGAAAGAGCGAATGACCAAAGTCTTGCTGAGGGGGAGCAGCAGCGAAGTGCTGTTCGCGCCAAGCTGAAAACCTCTGCGAAAGCATAGCCGTCGCTGGGAAATGAGAGTTGGTTCTGTGGGCTGCTTTTGGTGCTTCCCTTCGCCTAGTATTCGCAGCATTATGGGAGAAACCCGCATAGAGCGAAAGCCTCTTTGGCGGGGCATCCCCGCTGGGAAAGCACAGCATTCTTTGGGAAATCAGAGTCGGGTCTGTGGGATTCTGCCTGCCGCTTGCCGGAGCTAGTCTCCCCCGCACAGTGTAATATACCCGTATGGAGAGAAATCCTCTTTGCCTGGGCATCCCCTCTGCCTGAGAGAGAAGCGCAGTGGCGCCTGTGGAAAGATCCTTAAGGAAAGGGACACGTCTGTCACTGCAGAGCGACAGAAGCCTGGCTGCTAAGGAGAAACGAGGGCAAGATTAGGGCAAGGGAAAAGGGCTCCACTCTGAGGAAGGAGTCTGGGCAGAAAGCATGCCTGTCCTGAGCCTTTGGGCCCAAGGAGACAGCAGCTCCTTGGTCACACGTCCGTGGTGGATCATGGGGTTGCCTCCAGGCGCCTACCCTGAACTCGAGAAACAAACTCCCTGAAAGAAGACGCCATCAGAAGCCGTCTTCCTCCAGGATGTGGAAGCTTGGAGGAGGCACGGGGTTTAAGGGGAAGGAGTGGGGACAGTTCCCCAAAGCTCCCTATTCAGTGCACGGGCGGTGTGCAGGGATCCTGTCACCTCTCCTTTCCTGTGGGGAAAGCACTGGCCTAGTCTGCGAGTCCGCCAGAGCGCCAGAGTAAAAGGCCAAGCGATGCCTACACCGGGAGTGGGTAGTGTGCAGAGAGTGCCCTCCTTAGCTACGCAAGCTACTGCACGGTTGTGGCTGTGTCTGCTTAGTTCGGCCTGGCAGGGTGAACCCAGGACGCGAACATGGAGCCCAGGAAAGCAAGGCCCAAGGGGCACCAGCTCTCCCGCAGCTCTTCTTCCCTGACGCGGACTGAAGCCTTGCTGAGGAAGCAGCGGCGAAGTGCTGTTGGCTCCAAGCCAAAGCTTCTGCGAAAGCACAGCATGCTCTGAGTAATTCTCTGCGGGCTGCTGCTTGCCTGAGCCCAGTCTCGCGGTGGGAGAAACCCCACATAGAGCGAAAGCCTCTTTGCCTGGGCATCTCCCCTGGGAAAGTATAGCATTCGTTGGGATATCAGAGTTGGGTTTGGGGATGCTGCTGCGGCTTGCCTGAGCTCGTCTCCGCAGCACGGTGGGAGATACCCGCATGGAGCGAAATACTCTTTGCCCTAGCATCCCCTCTGCCTGAGAGAGAAGCATGGTTGCACACGTCTGTCACCGCGCGCTCCCCAGTAGCAAGTGTGGGGAAGACGCAACACGTCGCCTCGGGGAAGAGAAGGAGTCTTTGGCCTTGGGGTCGGGACTCGCTCGGGAAGCAGGATAGCCTGCCGTGGCATGAACATCAGGCCGGTGGCAAGACAAGTGTCACCCGCTCCCTGTGCGGAGAGATGGTAGCCTGGCTGCTAAGGACACATGACGGGACGACTAGGGCAGGGGCGCGTGCTCCACTCAGTGGAAAGAGTCTGGGCAGAAAGCAGGCCTGTCCTGTGCCTCTGCTCACAAGGGGACAGCATCTCCTTGCCACCTGTCCCAAGGGCAGCCTTGTGCTTGCCACCAGGTGCCGTACTCGGAACTCGTAGAAACAACCCCATGGAGAAATGGGTAGTCAGATGCCGTCTTCCACCAAGACGTGGCAGCGTTGTCGGTGGCAGGGAGTGTGCCAAGGAAGGAGTGGATACAGTCACCCACAGTACCCCATCCCAGTGCACGGGCCGTGTGCAGGGATCCTGTCGCCTCCTCTCTCCTGTGGTGAAGGCACTGGCCTAGGCCCAGAGTCTGCCTGAGCGCCGGAGCAAAAGGCCAAGACTGACCTACGTCAGGAGATGGTATTAGGCATAGAGTGCCATCCTAGGCCTCGCAGGCTGCTGCAGGGTTGTGACTGTGTCTGCTTACTTCGGCTTAGCAAGGTGAACCCCGGGCGTTAAACTTGGAGCACGGGAAAGCAAGGCCCAAGAGGCACCAGCTCCGCCGCAGCTCTTCTTCCCTGACGCGACTGAAGTCTTGCTGAGGAAGCAGCGGCGAAGTGCTGTTCGCTCCTAGCCAAAGCTTCTGCGAAAGCACATCATTCCTGAGAAAATGTTCTGCAGGCTGCTGCTGCTTGCCTGAGGCCAGTCTCAAGGTGGGAGAAACCCCGCATACAGCGAAAGCCTCTTTGCCTGGGCAACTCCCCTGGGAGAGCACATCATTTGTTGCGAAATCAGAGTTGGGTTTGGGGATGCTGCTGCGGCTTGCCTGAGCTCGTCTCCGCAGCACGGTGGAAGATACCCGCATGGAGCGAAATACTCTTTGCCCTAGCATCCCCTCTGCCTAAGAGAGAGGCATGGGCTGCACACGTCTGTCACCGCTCTCCCCAGGAGCAAGTGTGGGGAAGACGCAGCACGCGGCCTCCGGGGAAGAGAAGGAGCCGTTGGCCTTGGGGTCGGGAAACGCTCGGGAAGCAGGATAGCCTGCCGTGGCATGAACAGCAGGCGGTGGCAAGACAAGTGTCACCCGCTCCCTGTGCGCAGAGATGGTAGCCTGGCTGCTAAGGAGACATAGGGGACGACTAGGGCAGGGGCACGTGCTCCACTCTGAGGAAGGTGTCTGGGCAGAAAAGCAGGCCTGTACTGTGCCTCTGCTCACAAGGGGACAGCATCTCCTTGCCACCTGTCCCAAGGGCAGACTTGGGCTTGCCACCAGGTGCCAAACCCGTAATTCGCAAGAAACAACCCCATGAAACAACCCCATGGAGAAACGGGCAGTCAGATGCCGTCTTCCACCAAGATGTGGCAGGGGGTGTGCCGGGGAAAGAGTGGAGACACTCCCCTACAGTTCCCCATCCCAGTTCACGCGCCTCCTCTCTCCTGAGGTGAAGGCACTGGCCTGGGCCCAGAGTCTGCCTGAGAAAAGGGCAAAGATTTACCTATGCCAGGAGATGGTAATAGGCATAGAGTACCATGCTAGGCCACGCACCTGCTTCAGGGTTGTGACTGTGTCTGCTTAGTTCGGCTTAACAAGATGAACCCCCGGCGCGAACTTGGAGCCCGGGAAGCAAGGCCCAAGAGGAACCAGCTCTCTCACTACCGTGAAAGAGCGAATGACCAAAGTCTTGCTGAGGGGAGCAGCAGCGAAGTGCTGTTCGCGCCAAGCTGAAAACCTCTGCGAAAGCATAGCCGTCGCTGGGAAATGAGAGTTGGTTCTGTGGGCTGCTTTTGGTGCTTGCCTTCGCCTAGTATTCGCAGCATTATGGGAGAAACCCGCATAGAGCGAAAGCCTCTTTGGCGGGGCATCCCCGCTGGGAAAGCACAGCATTCTTTGGGAAATCAGAGTCGGGTCTGTGGGATTCTGCCTGCTGCTTGCCGGAGCTAGTCTCCACCGCACAGTGTAATATACCCGTATGGAGAGAAATCCTCTTTGCCTGGGCATCCCCTCTGCCTGAGAGAGAAGCGCAGTGGCGCCTGTGGAAAGATCCTTAAGGAAAGGGACACGTCTGTCACTGCAGAGCGACAGAAGCCTGGCTGCTAAGGAGAAACGAGGGCAAGATTAGGGCAAGGGAAAGGGCTCCACTCTGAGGAAGGAGTCTGGGCAGAAAGCATGCCTATCCTGAGCCTTTGGGCCCAAGGAGACAGCAGCTCCTTGGTCACACGTCCGTGGTGGAGACATGGGGTTGCCTCCAGGCGCCTACCCTGAACTCGAGAAACAACTCCCTGAAAGAAGACGCCATCAGAAGCCGTCTTCCTCCAGGATGTGGAAGCTTGGAGGAGGCACGGGGTTTAAGGGGAAGGAGTGGGGACAGTCCCCCAAAGCTCCCTATTCAGTGCACGGGCGGTGTGCAGGGATCCTGTCACCTCTCCTTTCCTGTGGGGAAAGCACTGGCCTAGTCTGCGAGTCCGC
Source organism: Mustela putorius furo (assembly GCF_011764305.1). Taxonomy (NCBI): domain Eukaryota; kingdom Metazoa; phylum Chordata; class Mammalia; order Carnivora; family Mustelidae; genus Mustela; species Mustela putorius. The sequence continues at coordinate 33,474 of NW_025421337.1, read as the reverse complement.
CAGAGCGCCAGAGTAAAAGGCCAAGCGATGCCTACACCGGGAGTTGGTAGTGTGCAGAGAGTGCCCTCCTTAGCTACGCAAGCTACTGCACGGTTTGTGGCGTGTCTGCTTAGTTCGGCCTGGCAGGGTGAACACAGGACGCGAACATGGAGCCCAGGAAAGCAAGGCCCAAGGGGCACCAGCTCTCCCGCAGCTCTTCTTCCCTGACGCGACTGAAGCCTTGTTGAGGAATCAGCGGCGAAGTGCTGTTGGCTCCAAGCCAAAGCTTCTGTGAAAGCACAGCATGCGCTGAGTAATTCTCTGCGGGCTGCTGCTTGCCTGAGCCCAGTCTCGCGGTGGGAGAAACCCCCATACAGCGAAAGCCTCTTTGCCTGGGCATCTCCCCCCGGGGAAAGTATAGCATTCGTTGGGATATCAGAGTTGGGTTTGGGGATGCTGCTGCGGCTTGCCTGAGCTCGTCTCCGCAGTACGGTGGGAGATACCCGCATGGAGCGAAATACTCTTTGCCCTAGCATCCCCTCTGCCTGAGAGAGAAGCATGGTTGCACACGTCTGTCACCGCGCTCCCCAGGAGCAAGTGTGGGGAAGACGCAACACGTCGCCTCCGGGGAAGAGAAGGAGTCTTTGGCCTTGGGGTCGGGACTCGCTCGGGAGGCAGGATAGCCTGCCGTGGCATGAACATCAGGCCGGTGGCAAGACAAGTGTGTCACCCGCTCCCTGTGCGGAGAGATGGTAGCCTGGCTGCTAAGGACACATGAGGGGACGACTAGGGCAGGGGCGCGTGCTCCACTCAGTGGAAAGAGTCTGGGCAGAAAGCAGGCCTGTCCTGTGCCTCTGCTCACAAGGGGACAGCATCTCCTTGCCACCTGTCCCAAGGGCAGCCTTGTGCTTGCCACCAGGTGCCGTACTCGGAACTCGTAGAAACAACCCCATGGAGAAATGGGTAGTCAGATGCCGTCTTCCACCAAGACGTGGCAGCGCGTTGTCGGTGGCAGGGAGTGTGCCAAGGAAGGAGTGGATACAGTCACCCACAGTACCCCATCCCAGTGCACGGGCCGTGTGCAGGGGATCCTGTCGCCTCCTCTCTCCTGTGGTGAAGGCACTGGCCTAGGCCCAGAGTCTGCCTGAGCGCCGGAGCAAAAGGCCAAGACTGACCTACGTCAGGAGATGGTATTAGGCATAGAGTGCCATCCTAGGCCTCGCAGGCTGCTGCAGGGTTGTGACTGTGTCTGCTTACTTCGGCTTAGCAAGGTGAACCCCGGGCGTTAACTTGGAGCACGGGAAAGCAAGGCCCAAGAGGCACCAGCTCCGCCGCAGCTCTTCTTCCCTGACGCGACTGAAGTCTTGCTGAGGAAGCAGCGGCGAAGTGCTGTTCGCTCCTAGCCAAAGCTTCTGCGAAAAGCACATCATTCCTGAGAAATGTTCTGCAGGCTGCTGCTGCTTGCCTGAGGCCAGTCTCAAGGTGGGAGAAACCCCCCGCATACAGCGAAAGCCTCTTTGCCTGGGCAACTCCCCTGGGAGAGCACATCATTTGTTGCGAAATCAGAGTTGGGTTTGGGGATGCTGCTGCGGCTTGCCTGAGCTCGTCTCCGCAGCACGGTGGAAGATACCCGCATGGAGCGAAATACTCTTTGCCCTAGCATCCCCTCTGCCTAAGAGAGAGGCATGGCTGCACACGTCTGTCACCGCTCTCCCCAGGAGCAAGTGTGGGGAAGACGCAGCACGCGGCGCCGGGGAAGAGAAGGAGCCGTTGGCCTTGGGGTCGGGAAACGCTCGGGAAGCAGGATAGCCTGCCGTGGCATGAACAGCAGGCCGGTGGCAAGACAAGTGTCACCCGCTCCCTGTGCGCAGAGATGGTAGCCTGGCTGCTAAGGAGACATAGGGGACGACTAGGGCAGGGGCACGTGCTCCACTCTGAGGAAGGTGTCTGGGCAGAAAGCAGGCCTGTACTGTGCCTCTGCTCACAAGGGGACAGCATCTCCTTGCCACCTGTCCCAAGGGCAGACTTGGGCTTGCCACCAGGTGCCAAACCCGTAATTCGCAGAAACAACCCCATGGAGAAACGGGCAGTCAGATGCCGTCTTCCACCAAGATGTGGCAGGGGGTGTGCCGGGGAAAGAGTGGAGACACTCCCCTACAGTTCCCCATCCCAGTTCACGCGCCTCCTCTCTCCTGAGGTGAAGGCACTGGCCTAGGCCCAGAGTCTGCCTGAGAAAAGGCAAAGCCTTACCTATGCCAGGAGATGGTAATAGGCATAGAGTACCATGCTAGGCCACGCACCTGCTTCAGGGTTGTGACTGTGTCTGCTTAGTTCGGCTTAACAAGATGAACCCCGGGCGCGAACTTGGAGCCCGGGAAAGCAAGGCCCAAGAGGAACCAGCTCTCTCACTACCGTGAAAGAGCGAATGACCAAAGTCTTGCTGAGGGGAGCAGCAGCGAAGTGCTGTTCGCGCCAAGCTGAAAACCTCTGCGAAAGCATAGCCGTCGCTGGGAAATGAGAGTTGGTTTCTGTGGGCTGCTTTTTGGTGCTTGCCTTCGCCTAGTATTCGCAGCATTATGGGAGAAAACCGCATAGAGCGAAAGCCTCTTTGGCGGGGCATCCCCGCTGGGAAAGCACAGCATTCTTTGGGAAATCAGAGTCGGGTCTGTGGGATTCTGCCTGCTGCTTGCCGGAGCTAGTCTCCACCGCACAGTGTAATATACCCGTATGGAGAGAAATCCTCTTTGCCTGGGCATCCCCTCTGCCTGAGAGAGAAGCGCAGTGGCGCCTGTGGAAAGATCCTTAAGGAAAGGGACACGTCTGTCACTGCAGAGCGACAGAAGCCTGGCTGCTAAGGAGAAAACGAGGGCAAGATTAGGGCAAGGGAAAGGGCTCCACTCTGAGGAAGGAGTCTGGGCAGAAAGCATGCCTATCCTGAGCCTTTGGGCCCAAGGAGACAGCAGCTCCTTGGTCACACGTCCGTGGTGGAGACATGGGGTTGCCTCCAGGCGCCTACCCTGAACTCGAGAAACAACTCCCTGAAAGAAGACGCCATCAGAAGCCGTCTTCCTCCAGGATGTGGAAGCTTGGAGGAGGCACGGGGTTTAAGGGGAAGGAGTGGGGACAGTTCCCCAAAGCTCCCTATTCAGTGCACGGGCGGTGTGCAGGGATCCTGTCACCTCTCCTTTCCTGTGGGGGAAAGCACTGGCCTAGTCTGCGAGTCCGCCAGAGCGCCAGAGTAAAAGGCCAAGCGATGCCTACACCGGGAGTTGGTAGTGTGCATAGCAGTGCCACGGTTGTGGCTCCTTAGTTTCGGCGCAAGCTACTGCACGGTTGTGAACATGGAGCCCAGGAAAGCAAGGCCCAAGAGGCACCAGCTCTCCCGCAGCTCTTCTTCCCTGACGCGACTGAAGCCTTGTTGAGGAATCAGCGGCGAAGTGCTGTTGGCTCCAAGCCAAAGCTTCTGTGAAAGCACAGCATGCTCTGAGTAATTCTCTGCGGGCTGCTGCTTGCCTGAGCCCAGTCTCGCGGTGGGAGAAAACCCCGCATACAGCGAAAGCCTCTTTGCCTGGGCATCTCCCCGGGGAAAGTATAGCATTCGTTGGGATATCAGAGTTGGGTTTGGGGATGCTGCTGCGGCTTGCCTGAGCTCGTCTCCGCAGTACGGTGGGAGATACCCGCATGGAGCGAAATACTCTTTGCCCCTAGCATCCCCTCTGCCTGAGAGAGAAGCATGGTTGCACACGTCTGTCACCGCGCTCCCCAGGAGCAAGTGTGGGGAAGACGCAACACGTTGCCTCCGGGGAAGAGAAGGAGTCTTTGGCCTTGGGGTCGGGACTCGCTCGGGAAGGCAGGATAGCCTGCCGTGGCATGAACATCAGGCCGGTGGCAAGACAAGTGTCACCCGCTCCCTGTGCGGAGAGATGGTAGCCTGGCTGCTAAGGACACATGAGGGGACGACTAGGGCAGGGGCGCGTGCTCCACTCAGTGGAAAGAGTCTGGGCAGAAAGCAGGCCTGTCCTGTGCCTCTGCTCACAAGGGGACAGCATCTCCTTGCCACCTGTCCCAAGGGCAGCCTTGTGCTTGCCACCAGGTGCCGTACTCGGAACTCGTAGAAACAACAACCCATGGAGAAATGGGTAGTCAGATGCCGTCTTCCACCAAGACGTGGCAGCGTTGTCGGTGGCAGGGAGTGTGCCAAGGAAGGAGTGGATACAGTCACCCACAGTACCCCATCCCAGTGCACGGGCCGTGTGCAGGGATCCTGTCGCCTCCTCTCTCCTGTGGTGAAGGCACTGGCCTAGGCCCAGAGTCTGCCTGAGCGCCGGAGCAAAAGGCCAAGACTGACCTACGTCAGGAGATGGTATTAGGCATAGAGTGCCATCCTAGGCCTCGCAGGCTGCTGCAGGGTTGTGACTGTGTCTGCTTACTTCGGCTTAGCAAGGTGAACCCCCGGGCGTTAACTTGGAGCACGGGAAAGCAAGGCCCAAGAGGCACCAGCTCCGCCGCAGCTCTTCTTCCCTGACGCGACTGAAGTCTTGCTGAGGAAGCAGCGGCGAAGTGCTGTTCGCTCCTAGCCAAAGCTTCTGCGAAAGCACATCATTCCTGAGAAATGTTCTGCAGGCTGCTGCTGCTTGCCTGAGGCCAGTCTCAAGGTGGGAGAAACCCCGCATACAGCGAAAGCCTCTTTGCCTGGGCAACTCCCCTGGGAGAGCACATCATTTGTTGCGAAATCAGAGTTGGGTTTGGGGATGCTGCTGCGGCTTGCCTGAGCTCGTCTCCGCAGCACGGTGGAAAGATACCCGCATGGAGCGAAATACTCTTTGCCCTAGCATCCCCTCTGCCTAAGAGAGAGGCATGGCTGCACACGTCTGTCACCGCTCTCCCCAGGAGCAAGTGTGGGGAAGACGCAGCACGCGGCGCCGGGGAAGAGAAGGAGCCGTTGGCCTTGGGGTCGGGAAACGCTCGGGAAGCAGGATAGCCTGCCGTGGCATGAACAGCAGGCCGGTGGCAAGACAAGTGTCACCCGCTCCCTGTGCGCAGAGATGGTAGCCTGGCTGCTAAGGAGACATAGGGGACGACTAGGGCAGGGGCACGTGCTCCACTCTGAGGAAGGTGTCTGGGCAGAAAGCAGGCCTGTACTGTGCCTCTGCTCACAAGGGGACAGCATCTCCTTGCCACCTGTCCCAAGGGCAGACTTGGGCTTGCCACCAGGTGCCAAACCCGTAATTCGCAGAAAAAACAACCCCATGGAGAAACGGGCAGTCAGATGCCGTCTTCCACCAAGATGTGGCAGGGGGTGTGCCGGGGAAAGAGTGGAGACACTCCCCTACAGTTCCCCATCCCAGTTCACGCGCCTCCTCTCTCCTGAGGTGAAGGCACTGGCCTAGGCCCAGAGTCTGCCTGAGAAAAGGCAAAGCCTTACCTATGCCAGGAGATGGTAATAGGCATAGAGTACCATGCTAGGCCACGCACCTGCTTCAGGGTTGTGACTGTGTCTGCTTAGTTCGGCTTAACAAGATGAACCCCGGGCGCGAACTTGGAGCCCGGGAAAGCAAGGCCCAAGAGGAACCAGCTCTCTCACTACCGTGAAAGAGCGAATGACCAAAGTCTTGCTGAGGGGAGCAGCAGCGAAGTGCTGTTCGCGCCAAGCTGAAAACCTCTGCGAAAGCATAGCCGTCGCTGGGAAATGAGAGTTGGTTCTGTGGGCTGCTTTTGGTGCTTGCCTTCGCCTAGTATTCGCAGCATTATGGGAGAAACCCGCATAGAGCGAAAGCCTCTTTGGCGGGGCATCCCCGCTGGGAAAGCACAGCATTCTTTGGGAAATCAGAGTCGGGTCTGTGGGATTCTGCCTGCTGCTTGCCGGAGCTAGTCTCCACCGCACAGTGTAATATACCCGTATGGAGAGAAATCCCTCTTTGCCTGGGCATCCCCTCTGCCTGAGAGAGAAGCGCAGTGGCGCCTGTGGAAAGATCCTTAAGGAAAGGGACACGTCTGTCACTGCAGAGCGACAGAAGCCTGGCTGCTAAGGAGAAACGAGGGCAAGATTAGGGCAAGGGAAAGGGCTCCACTCTGAGGAAGGAGTCTGGGCAGAAAGCATGCCTATCCTGAGCCTTTGGGCCCAAGGAGACAGCAGCTCCTTGGTCACACGTCCGTGGTGGAGACATGGGGGGTGCCTCCAGGCGCCTACCCTGAACTCGAGAAACAACTCCCTGAAAGAAGACGCCATCAGAAGCCGTCTTCCTCCAGGATGTGGAAGCTTGGAGGAGGCACGGGGTTTAAGGGGAAGGAGTGGGGACAGTTCCCCAAAAGCTCCCTATTCAGTGCACGGGCGGTGTGCAGGGATCCTGTCACCTCTCCTTTCCTGTGGGGAAAGCACTGGCCTAGTCTGCGAGTCCGCCAGAGCGCCAGAGTAAAAGGCCAAGCGATGCCTACACCGGGAGTTGGTAGTGTGCATAGAGTGCCCTCCTTAGCTACGCAAGCTACTGCACGGTTGTGGCTGTGTCTGCTTAGTTCGGCCTGGCAGGGTGAACCCAGGACGCGAACATGGAGCCCAGGAAAGCAAGGCCCAAGGGGCACCAGCTCTCCCGCAGCTCTTCTTCCCTGACGCGACTGAAGCCTTGTTGAGGAATCAGCGGCGAAGTGCTGTTGGCTCCAAGCCAAAGCTTCTGTGAAAGCACAGCATGCGCTGAGTAATTCTCTGCGGGCTGCTGCTTGCCTGAGCCCAGTCTCGCGGTGGGAGAAACCCCGCATACAGCGAAAGCCTCTTTGCCTGGGCATCTCCCCTGGGAAAGTATAGCATTCGTTGGGATATCAGAGTTGGGTTTGGGGATGCTGCTGCGGCTTGCCTGAGCTCGTCTCCGCAGTACGGTGGGAGATACCCGCATGGAGCGAAATACTCTTTGCCCTAGCATCCCCTCTGCCTGAGAGAGAAGCATGGTTGCACACGTCTGTCACCGCGCTCCCCAGTAGCAAGTGTGGGGAAGACGCAACACGTCGCCTCCGGGGAAGAGAAGGAGTCTTTGGCCTTGGGGTCGGGACTCGCTCGGGAAGCAGGATAGCCTGCCGTGGCATGAACATCAGGCCGGTGGCAAGACAAGTGTCACCCGCTCCCTGTGCGGAGAGATGGTAGCCTGGCTGCTAAGGACACATGACGGGACGACTAGGGCAGGGGCGCGTGCTCCACTCAGTGGAAAGAGTCTGGGCAGAAAGCAGGCCTGTCCTGTGCCTCTGCTCACAAGGGGACAGCATCTCCTTGCCACCTGTCCCAAGGGCAGCCTTGTGCTTGCCACCAGGTGCCGTACTCGGAACTCGTAGAAACAACCCCATGGAGAAATGGGTAGTCAGATGCCGTCTTCCACCAAGACGTGGCAGCGTTGTCGGTGGCAGGGAGTGTGCCAAGGAAGGAGTGGATACAGTCACCCACAGTACCCCATCCCAGTGCACGGGCCGTGTGCAGGGATCCTGTCGCCTCCTCTCTCCTGTGGTGAAGGCACTGGCCTAGGCCCAGAGTCTGCCTGAGCGCCGAGCAAAAGGCCAAGACTGACCTACGTCAGGAGATGGTATTAGGCATAGAGTGCCATCCTAGGCCTCGCAGGCTGCTGCAGGGTTGTGACTGTGTCTGCTTACTTCGGCTTAGCAAGGTGAACCCCGGGCGTTAACTTGGAGCACGGGAAAGCAAGGCCCAAGAGGCACCAGCTCCACCGCAGCTCTTCTTCCCTGACGCGACTGAAGTCTTGCTGAGGAAGCAGCGGCGAAGTGCTGTTCGCTCCTAGCCAAAGCTTCTGCGAAAGCACATCATTCCTGAGAAATGTTCTGCAGGCTGCTGCTGCTTGCCTGAGGCCAGTCTCAAGGTGGGAGAAACCCCGCATACAGCGAAAGCCTCTTTGCCTGGGCAACTCCCCTGGGAGAGCACATCATTTGTTGCGAAATCAGAGTTGGGTTTGGGGATGCTGCTGCGGCTTGCCTGAGCTCGTCTCCGCAGCACGGTGGAAGATACCCGCATGGAGCGAAATACTCTTTGCCCTAGCATCCCCTCTGCCTAAGAGAGAGGCATGGCTGCACACGTCTGTCACCGCTCTCCCCAGGAGCAAGTGTGGGGAAGACGCAGCACGCGGCGCCGGGGAAGAGAAGGAGCCGTTGGCCTTGGGGTCGGGAAACGCTCGGGAAGCAGGATAGCCTGCCGTGGCATGAACAGCAGGCCGGTGGCAAGACAAGTGTCACCCGCTCCCTGTGCGCAGAGATGGTAGCCTGGCTGCTAAGGAGACATAGGGGACGACTAGGGCAGGGGCACGTGCTCCACTCTGAGGAAGGTGTCTGGGCAGAAAGCAGGCCTGTACTGTGCCTCTGCTCACAAGGGGACAGCATCTCCTTGCCACCTGTCCCAAGGGCAGACTTGGGCTTGCCACCAGGTGCCAAACCCGTAATTCGCAGAAACAACCCCATGGAGAAACGGGCAGTCAGATGCCGTCTTCCACCAAGATGTGGCAGGGGGTGTGCCGGGGAAAGAGTGGAGACACTCCCCTACAGTTCCCCATCCCAGTTCACGCGCCCTCCTCTCTCCTGAGGTGAAGGCACTGGCCTAGGCCCAGAGTCTGCCTGAGAAAAGGCAAAGCCTTACCTATGCCAGGAGATGGTAATAGGCATAGAGTACCATGCTAGGCCACGCACCTGCTTCAGGGTTTTGTGACTGTGTCTGCTTAGTTCGGCTTAACAAGATGAACCCCGGGCGCGAACTTGGAGCCCGGGAAAGCAAGGCCCAAGAGGAACCAGCTCTCTCACTACCGTGAAAGAGCGAATGACCAAAGTCTTGCTGAGGGGAGCAGCAGCGAAGTGCTGTTCGCGCCAAGCTGAAAACCTCTGCGAAAGCATAGCCGTCGCTGGGAAATGAGAGTTGGTTCTGTGGGCTGCTTTTGGTGCTTGCCTTCGCCTAGTATTCGCAGCATTATGGGAGAAACCCGCATAGAGCGAAAGCCTCTTTGGCGGGGCATCCCCGCTGGGAAAGCACAGCATTCTTTGGGAAATCAGAGTCGGGTCTGTGGGATTCTGCCTGCTGCTTGCCGGAGCTAGTCTCCACCGCACAGTGTAATATACCCGTATGGAGAGAAATCCTCTTTGCCTGGGCATCCCCTCTGCCTGAGAGAGAAGCGCAGTGGCGCCTGTGGAAAGATCCTTAAGGAAAGGGACACGTCTGTCACTGCAGAGCGACAGAAGCCTGGCTGCTAAGGAGAAGCGAGGGCAAGATTAGGGCAAGGGAAAGGGCTCCACTCTGAGGAAGGAGTCTGGGCAGAAAGCATGCCTATCCTGAGCCTTTGGGCCCAAGGAGACAGCAGCTCCTTGGTCACACGTCCGTGGTGGAGACATGGGGTTGCCTCCAGGCGCCTACCCTGAACTCGAGAAACAACTCCCTGAAAGAAGACGCCATCAGAAGCCGTCTTCCTCCAGGATGTGGAAGCTTGGAGGAGGCACGGGGTTTAAGGGGAAGGAGTGGGGACAGTTCCCCAAAGCTCCCTATTCAGTGCACGGGCGGTGTGCAGGGATCCTGTCACCTCTCCTTTCCTGTGGGGAAAGCACTGGCCTAGTCTGCGAGTCCGCCAGAGCGCCAGAGTAAAAGGCCAAGCGATGCCTACACCGGGAGAGTTGGTAGTGTGCATAGAGTGCCCTCCTTAGCTACGCAAGCTACTGCACGGTTGTGGCTGTGTCTGCTTAGTTCGGCCTGGCAGGGTGAACCCAGGACGCGAACATGGAGCCCAGGAAAGCAAGGCCCAAGGGGCACCAGCTCTCCCGCAGCTCTTCTTCCCTGACGCGACTGAAGCCTTGTTGAGGAATCAGCGGCGAAGTGCTGTTGGCTCCAAGCCAAAGCTTCTGTGAAAGCACAGCATGCGCTGAGTAATTCTCTGCGGGCTGCTGCTTGCCTGAGCCCAGTCTCGCGGTGGGAGAAACCCCGCATACAGCGAAAGCCTCTTTGCCTGGGCATCTCCCCGGGGAAAGTATAGCATTCGTTGGGATATCAGAGTTGGGTTTGGGGATGCTGCTGCTGCTTTGCCTGAGCTCGTCTCCGCAGTACGGTGGGAGATACCCGCATGGAGCGAAATACTCTTTGCCCTAGCATCCCCTCTGCCTGAGAGAGAAGCATGGTTGCACACGTCTGTCACCGCGCTCCCCAGGAGCAAGTGTGGGGAAGACGCAACACGTTGCCTCCGGGGAAGAGAAGGAGTCTTTGGCCTTGGGGTCGGGACTCGCTCGGGAAGCAGGATAGCCTGCCGTGGCATGAACATCAGGCCGGTGGCAAGACAAGTGTCACCCGCTCCCTGTGCGGAGAGATGGTAGCCTGGCTGCTAAGGACACATGAGGGGACGACTAGGGCAGGGGCGCGTGCTCCACTCAGTGGAAAGAGTCTGGGCAGAAAGCAGGCCTGTCCTGTGCCTCTGCTCACAAGGGGACAGCATCTCCTTGCCACCTGTCCCAAGGGCAGCCTTGTGCTTGCCACCAGGTGCCGTACTCGGAACTCGTAGAAACAACCCCATGGAGAAATGGGTAGTCAGATGCCGTCTTCCACCAAGACGTGGCAGCGTTGTCGGTGGCAGGGAGTGTGCCAAGGAAGGAGTGGATACAGTCACCCACAGTACCCCATCCCAGTGCACGGGCCGTGTGCAGGGATCCTGTCGCCTCCTCTCTCCTGTGGTGAAGGCACTGGCCTAGGCCCAGAGTCTGCCTGAGCGCCGGAGCAAAAGGCCAAGACTGACCTACGTCAGGAGATGGTATTAGGCATAGAGTGCCATCCTAGGCCTCGCAGGCTGCTGCAGGGTTGTGACTGTGTCTGCTTACTTCGGCTTAGCAAGGTGAACCCCGGGCGTTAACTTGGAGCACGGGAAAGCAAGGCCCAAGAGGCACCAGCTCCGCCGCAGCTCTTCTTCCCCCTGACGCGACTGAAGTCTTGCTGAGGAAGCAGCGGCGAAGTGCTGTTCGCTCCTAGCCAAAGCTTCTGCGAAAGCACATCATTCCTGAGAAATGTTCTGCAGGCTGCTGCTGCTTGCCTGAGGCCAGTCTCAAGGTGGGAGAAACCCCGCATACAGCGAAAGCCTCTTTGCCTGGGCAACTCCCCTGGGAGAGCACATCATTTGTTGCGAAATCAGAGTTGGGTTTGGGGATGCTGCTGCGGCTTGCCTGAGCTCGTCTCCGCAGCACGGTGGAAGATACCCGCATGGAGCGAAATACTCTTTGCCCTAGCATCCCCTCTGCCTAAGAGAGAGGCATGGCTGCACACGTCTGTCACCGCTCTCCCCAGGAGCAAGTGTGGGGAAGACGCAGCACGCGGCGCCGGGGGGAAGAGAAGGAGCCGTTGGCCTTGGGGTCGGGAAACGCTCGGGAAGCAGGATAGCCTGCCGTGGCATGAACAGCAGGCCGGTGGCAAGACAAGTGTCACCCGCTCCCTGTGCGCAGAGATGGTAGCCTGGCTGCTAAGGAGACATAGGGGACGACTAGGGCAGGGGCACGTGCTCCACTCTGAGGAGGAGGTGTCTGGGCAGAAAGCAGGCCTGTACTGTGCCTCTGCTCACAAGGGGACAGCATCTCCTTGCCACCTGTCCCAAGGGCAGACTTGGGCTTGCCACCAGGTGCCAAACCCGTAATTCGCAGAAACAACCCCATGGAGAAACGGGCAGTCAGATGCCGTCTTCCACCAAGATGTGGCAGGGGGTGTGCCGGGGAAAGAGTGGAGACACTCCCCTACAGTTCCCCATCCCAGTTCACGCGCCTCCTCTCTCCTGAGGTGAAGGCACTGGCCTAGGCCCAGAGTCTGCCTGAGAAAAGGCAAAGCCTTACCTATGCCAGGAGATGGTAATAGGCATAGAGTACCATGCTAGGCCACGCACCTGCTTCAGGGTTGTGACTGTGTCTGCTTAGTTCGGCTTAACAAGATGAACCCCGGGCGCGAACTTGGAGCCCGGGAAAGCAAGGCCCAAGAGGAACCAGCTCTCTCACTACCGTGAAAGAGCGAATGACCAAAGTCTTGCTGAGGGGAGCAGCAGCGAAGTGCTGTTCGCGCCAAGCTGAAAACCTCTGCGAAAGCATAGCCGTCGCTGGGAAATGAGAGTTGGTTCTGTGGGCTGCTTTTGGTGCTTGCCTTCGCCTAGTATTCGCAGCATTATGGGAGAAACCCGCATAGAGCGAAAGCCTCTTTGGCGGGGCATCCCCGCTGGGAAAGCACAGCATTCTTTGGGAAATCAGAGTCGGGTCTGTGGGATTCTGCCTGCTGCTTGCCGGAGCTAGTCTCCACCGCACAGTGTAATATACCCGTATGGAGAGAAATCCTCTTTGCCTGGGCATCCCCTCTGCCTGAGAGAGAAGCGCAGTGGCGCCTGTGGAAAGATCCTTAAGGAAAGGGACACGTCTGTCACTGCAGAGCGACAGAAGCCTGGCTGCTAAGGAGAAGCGAGGGCAAGATTAGGGCAAGGGAAAGGGCTCCACTCTGAGGAAGGAGTCTGGGCAGAAAGCATGCCTATCCTGAGCCTTTGGGCCCAAGGAGACAGCAGCTCCTTGGTCACACGTCCGTGGTGGAGACATGGGGTTGCCTCCAGGCGCCTACCCTGAACTCGAGAAACAACTCCCTGAAAGAAGACGCCATCAGAAGCCGTCTTCCTCCAGGATGTGGAAGCTTGGAGGAGGCACGGGGTTTAAGGGGAAGGAGTGGGGACAGTTCCCCAAAGCTCCCTATTCAGTGCACGGGCGGTGTGCAGGGATCCTGTCACCTCTCCTTTCCTGTGGGGAAAGCACTGGCCTAGTCTGCGAGTCCGCCAGAGCGCCAGAGTAAAAGGCCAAGCGATGCCTACACCGGGAGTTGGTAGTGTGCATAGAGTGCCCTCCTTAGCTACGCAAGCTACTGCACGGTTGTGGCTGTGTCTGCTTAGTTCGGCCTGGCAGGGTGAACCCAGGACGCGAACATGGAGCCCAGGAAAGCAAGGCCCAAGAGGCACCAGCTCTCCCGCAGCTCTTCTTCCCTGACGCGACTGAAGCCTTGTTGAGGAATCAGCGGCGAAGTGCTGTTGGCTCCAAGCCAAAGCTTCTGTGAAAGCACAGCATGCTCTGAGTAATTCTCTGCGGGCTGCTGCTTGCCTGAGCCCAGTCTCGCGGTGGGAGAAACCCCGCATACAGCGAAAGCCTCTTTGCCTGGGCATCTCCCCGGGGAAAGTATAGCATTCGTTGGGATATCAGAGTTGGGTTTGGGGATGCTGCTGCGGCTTGCCTGAGCTCGTCTCCGCAGTACGGTGGGAGATACCCGCATGGAGCGAAATACTCTTTGCCCTAGCATCCCCTCTGCCTGAGAGAGAAGCATGGTTGCACACGTCTGTCACCGCGCTCCCAGGAGCAAGTGTGGGGAAGACGCAACACGTTGCCTCCGGGGAAGAGAAGGAGTCTTTGGCCTTGGGGTCGGGACTCGCTCGGGAGGCAGGATAGCCTGCCGTGGCATGAACATCAGGCCGGTGGCAAGACAAGTGTCACCCGCTCCCTGTGCGGAGAGATGGTAGCCTGGCTGCTAAGGACACATGAGGGGACGACTAGGGCAGGGGCGCGTGCTCCACTCAGTGGAAAGAGTCTGGGCAGAAAGCAGGCCTGTCCTGTGCCTCTGCTCACAAGGGGACAGCATCTCCTTGCCACCTGTCCCAAGGGCAGCCTTGTGCTTGCCACCAGGTGCCGTACTCGGAACTCGTAGAAACAACCCCATGGAGAAATGGGTAGTCAGATGCCGTCTTCCACCAAGACGTGGCAGCGTTGTCGGTGGCAGGGAGTGTGCCAAGGAAGGAGTGGATACAGTCACCCACAGTACCCCCATCCCAGTGCACGGGCCGTGTGCAGGGATCCTGTCGCCTCCTCTCTCCTGTGGTGAAGGCACTGGCCTAGGCCCAGAGTCTGCCTGAGCGCCGGAGCAAAAGGCCAAGACTGACCTACGTCAGGAGATGGTATTAGGCATAGAGTGCCATCCTAGGCCTCGCAGGCTGCTGCAGGGTTGTGACTGTGTCTGCTTACTTCGGCTTAGCAAGGTGAACCCCGGGCGTTAACTTGGAGCACGGGAAAGCAAGGCCCAAGAGGCACCAGCTCCGCCGCAGCTCTTCTTCCCTGACGCGACTGAAGTCTTGCTGAGGAAGCAGCGGCGAAGTGCTGTTCGCTCCTAGCCAAAGCTTCTGCGAAAGCACATCATTCCTGAGAAATGTTCTGCAGGCTGCTGCTGCTTGCCTGAGGCCAGTCTCAAGGTGGGAGAAACCCCGCATACAGCGAAAGCCTCTTTGCCTGGGCAACTCCCCTGGGAGAGCACATCATTTGTTGCGAAATCAGAGTTGGGTTTGGGGATGCTGCTGCGGCTTGCCTGAGCTCGTCTCCGCAGCACGGTGGAAGATACCCGCATGGAGCGAAATACTCTTTGCCCTAGCATCCCCTCTGCCTAAGAGAGAGGCATGGCTGCACACGTCTGTCACCGCTCTCCCCAGGAGCAAGTGTGGGGAAGACGCAGCACGCGGCGCCGGGGAAGAGAAGGAGCCGTTGGCCTTGGGGTCGGGAAACGCTCGGGAAGCAGGATAGCCTGCCGTGGCATGAACAGCAGGCCGGTGGCAAGACAAGTGTCACCCGCTCCCTGTGCGCAGAGATGGTAGCCTGGCTGCTAAGGAGACATAGGGGACGACTAGGGCAGGGGCACGTGCTCCACTCTGAGGAAGGTGTCTGGGCAGAAAGCAGGCCTGTACTGTGCCTCTGCTCACAAGGGGACAGCATCTCCTTGCCACCTGTCCCAAGGGCAGACTTGGGCTTGCCACCAGGTGCCAAACCCGTAATTCGCAGAAACAACCCCATGGAGAAACGGGCAGTCAGATGCCGTCTTCCACCAAGATGTGGCAGGGGGTGTGCCGGGGAAAGAGTGGAGACACTCCCCTACAGTTCCCCATCCCAGTTCACGCGCCTCCTCTCTCCTGAGGTGAAGGCACTGGCCTAGGCCCAGAGTCTGCCTGAGAAAAGGCAAAGCCTTACCTATGCCAGGAGATGGTAATAGGCATAGAGTACCATGCTAGGCCACGCACCTGCTTCAGGGTTGTGACTGTGTCTGCTTAGTTCGGCTTAACAAGATGAACCCCGGGCGCGAACTTGGAGCCCGGGAAAGCAAGGCCCAAGAGGAACCAGCTCTCTCACTACCGTGAAAGAGCGAATGACCAAAGTCTTGCTGAGGGGAGCAGCAGCGAAGTGCTGTTCGCGCCAAGCTGAAAACCTCTGCGAAAGCATAGCCGTCGCTGGGAAATGAGAGTTGGTTCTGTGGGCTGCTTTTGGTGCTTGCCTTCGCCTAGTATTCGCAGCATTATGGGAGAAACCCGCATAGAGCGAAAGCCTCTTTGGCGGGGCATCCCCGCTGGGAAAGCACAGCATTCTTTGGGAAATCAGAGTCGGGTCTGTGGGATTCTGCCTGCTGCTTGCCGGAGCTAGTCTCCACCGCACAGTGTAATATACCCGTATGGAGAGAAATCCTCTTTGCCTGGGCATCCCCTCTGCCTGAGAGAGAAAGCGCAGTGGCGCCTGTGGAAAGATCCTTAAGGAAAGGGACACGTCTGTCACTGCAGAGCGACAGAAGCCTGGCTGCTAAGGAGAAACGAGGGCAAGATTAGGGCAAGGGAAAGGGCTCCACTCTGAGGAAGGAGTCTGGGCAGAAAGCATGCCTATCCTGAGCCTTTGGGCCCAAGGAGACAGCAGCTCCTTGGTCACACGTCCGTGGTGGAGACATGGGGTTGCCTCCAGGCGCCTACCCTGAACTCGAGAAACAACTCCCTGAAAGAAGACGCCATCAGAAGCCGTCTTCCTCCAGGATGTGGAAGCTTGGAGGAGGCACGGGGTTTAAGGGGAAGGAGTGGGGACAGTTCCCCAAAGCTCCCTATTCAGTGCACGGGCGGTGTGCAGGGATCCTGTCACCTCTCCTTTCCTGTGGGGAAAGCACTGGCCTAGTCTGCGAGTCCGCCAGAGCGCCAGAGTAAAAGGCCAAGCGATGCCTACACCGGGAGTTGGTAGTGTGCATAGAGTGCCCTCCTTAGCTACGCAAGCTACTGCACGGTTGTGGCTGTGTCTGCTTTAGTTCGGCCTGGCAGGGTGAACCAGGACGCGAACATGGAGCCCAGGAAAGCAAGGCCCAAGAGGCACCAGCTCTCCCGCAGCTCTTCTTCCCTGACGCGACTGAAGCCTTGTTGAGGAATCAGCGGCGAAGTGCTGTTGGCTCCAAGCCAAAGCTTCTGTGAAAGCACAGCATGCGCTGAGTAATTCTCTGCGGGCTGCTGCTTGCCTGAGCCCAGTCTCGCGGTGGGAGAAACCCCGCATACAGCGAAAGCCTCTTTGCCTGGGCATCTCCCCGGGGAAGTATAGCATTCGTTGGGATATCAGAGTTGGGTTTGGGGATGCTGCTGCGGCTTGCCTGAGCTCGTCTCCGCAGTACGGTGGGAGATACCCGCATGGAGCGAAATACTCTTTGCCCTAGCATCCCCTCTGCCTGAGAGAGAAGCATGGTTGCACACGTCTGTCACCGCGCTCCCCCAGGAGCAAGTGTGGGGAAGACGCAACACGTCGCCTCCGGGGAAGAGAAGGAGTCTTTGGCCTTGGGGTCGGGACTCGCTCGGGAAGCAGGATAGCCTGCCGTGGCATGAACATCAGGCCGGTGGCAGACAAGTGTCACCCGCTCCCTGTGCGGAGAGATGGTAGCCTGGCTGCTAAGGACACATGAGGGGGACGACTAGGGCAGGGGCGCGTGCTCCACTCAGTGGAAAGAGTCTGGGCAGAAAGCAGGCCTGTCCTGTGCCTCTGCTCACAAGGGGACAGCATCTCCTTGCCACCTGTCCCAAGGGCAGCCTTGTGCTTGCCACCAGGTGCCGTACTCGGAACTCGTAGAAAAACAACCCCATGGAGAAATGGGTAGTCAGATGCCGTCTTCCACCAAGACGTGGCAGCGTTGTCGGTGGCAGGGAGTGTGCCAAGGAAGGAGTGGATACAGTCACCCACAGTACCCCATCCCAGTGCACGGGCCGTGTGCAGGGATCCTGTCGCCTCCTCTCTCCTGTGGTGAAGGCACTGGCCTAGGCCCAGAGTCTGCCTGAGCGCCGGAGCAAAAGGCCAAGACTGACCTACGTCAGGAGATGGTATTAGGCATAGAGTGCCATCCTAGGCCTCGCAGGCTGCTGCAGGGTTGTGACTGTGTCTGCTTACTTCGGCTTAGCAAGGTGAACCCCGGGCGTTAACTTGGAGCACGGGAAAGCAAGGCCCAAGAGGCACCAGCTCCGCCGCAGCTCTTCTTCCCTGACGCGACTGAAGTCTTGCTGAGGAAGCAGCGGCGAAGTGCTGTTCGCTCCTAGCCAAAGCTTCTGCGAAAGCACATCATTCCTGAGAAATGTTCTGCAGGCTGCTGCTGCTTGCCTGAGGCCAGTCTCAAGGTGGGAGAAACCCCGCATACAGCGAAAGCCTCTTTGCCTGGGCAACTCCCCTGGGAGAGCACATCATTTGTTGCGAAATCAGAGTTGGGTTTGGGGATGCTGCTGCGGCTTGCCTGAGCTCGTCTCCGCAGCACGGTGGAAGATACCCGCATGGAGCGAAATACTCTTTGCCCTAGCATCCCCTCTGCCTAAGAGAGAGGCATGGCTGCACACGTCTGTCACCGCTCTCCCCAGGAGCAAGTGTGGGGAAGACGCAGCACGCGGCGCCGGGGAAGAGAAGGAGCCGTTGGCCTTGGGGTCGGGAAACGCTCGGGAAGCAGGATAGCCTGCCGTGGCATGAACAGCAGGCCGGTGGCAAGACAAGTGTCACCCGCTCCCTGTGCGCAGAGATGGTAGCCTGGCTGCTAAGGAGACATAGGGGACGACTAGGGCAGGGGCACGTGCTCCACTCTGAGGAAGGTGTCTGGGCAGAAAGCAGGCCTGTACTGTGCCTCTGCTCACAAGGGGACAGCATCTCCTTGCCACCTGTCCCAAGGGCAGACTTGGGCTTGCCACCAGGTGCCAAACCCGTAATTCGCAGAAACAACCCCATGGAGAAACGGGCAGTCAGATGCCGTCTTCCACCAAGATGTGGCAGGGGGTGTGCCGGGGAAAGAGTGGAGACACTCCCCTACAGTTCCCCATCCCAGTTCACGCGCCTCCTCTCTCCTGAGGTGAAGGCACTGGCCTAGGCCCAGAGTCTGCCTGAGAAAAGGCAAAGCCTTACCTATGCCAGGAGATGGTAATAGGCATAGAGTACCATGCTAGGCCACGCACCTGCTTCAGGGTTGTGACTGTGTCTGCTTAGTTCGGCTTAACAAGATGAACCCCGGGCGCGAACTTGGAGCCCGGGAAAGCAAGGCCCAAGAGGAACCAGCTCTCTCACTACCGTGAAAGAGCGAATGACCAAAGTCTTGCTGAGGGGAGCAGCAGCGAAGTGCTGTTCGCGCCAAGCTGAAAACCTCTGCGAAAGCATAGCCGTCGCTGGGAAATGAGAGTTGGTTCTGTGGGCTGCTTTTGGTGCTTGCCTTCGCCTAGTATTCGCAGCATTATGGGAGAAACCCGCATAGAGCGAAAGCCTCTTTGGCGGGGCATCCCCGCTGGGAAAGCACAGCATTCTTTGGGAAATCAGAGTCGGGTCTGTGGGATTCTGCCTGCTGCTTGCCGGAGCTAGTCTCCACCGCACAGTGTAATATACCCGTATGGAGAGAAATCCTCTTTGCCTGGGCATCCCCTCTGCCTGAGAGAGAAGCGCAGTGGCGCCTGTGGAAAGATCCTTAAGGAAAGGGACACGTCTGTCACTGCAGAGCGACAGAAGCCTGGCTGCTAAGGAGAAACGAGGGCAAGATTAGGGCAAGGGAAAGGGCTCCACTCTGAGGAAGGAGTCTGGGCAGAAAGCATGCCTGTCCTGAGCCTTTGGGCCCAAGGAGACAGCAGCTCCTTGGTCACACGTCCGTGGTGGAGACATGGGGTTGCCTCCAGGCGCCTACCCTGAACTCGAGAAACAACTCCCTGAAAGAAGACGCCATCAGAAGCCGTCTTCCTCCAGGATGTGGAAGCTTGGAGGAGGCACGGGGTTTAAGGGGAAGGAGTGGGGACAGTTCCCCAAAGCTCCCTATTCAGTGCACGGGCGGTGTGCAGGGATCCTGTCACCTCTCCTTTCCTGTGGGGAAAGCACTGGCCTAGTCTGCGAGTCCGCCAGAGCGCCAGAGTAAAAGGCCAAGCGATGCCTACACCGGGAGTTGGTAGTGTGCATAGAGTGCCCTCCTTAGCTACGCAAGCTACTGCACGGTTGTGGCTGTGTCTGCTTAGTTCGGCCTGGCAGGGTGAACCCAGGACGCGAACATGGAGCCCAGGAAAGCAAGGCCCAAGGGGCACCAGCTCTCCCGCAGCTCTTCTTCCCTGACGCGACTGAAGCCTTGTTGAGGAATCAGCGGCGAAGTGCTGTTGGCTCCAAGCCAAAGCTTCTGTGAAAGCACAGCATGCGCTGAGTAATTCTCTGCGGGCTGCTGCTTGCCTGAGCCCAGTCTCGCGGTGGGAGAAACCCCGCATACAGCGAAAGCCTCTTTGCCTGGGCATCTCCCCGGGGAAAGTATAGCATTCGTTGGGATATCAGAGTTGGGTTTGGGGATGCTGCTGCGGCTTGCCTGAGCTCGTCTCCGCAGTACGGTGGGAGATACCCGCATGGAGCGAAATACTCTTTGCCCTAGCATCCCCTCTGCCTGAGAGAGAAGCATGGTTGCACACGTCTGTCACCGCGCTCCCCAGGAGCAAGTGTGGGGAAGACGCAACACGTCGCCTCCGGGGAAGAGAAGGAGTCTTTGGCCTTGGGGTCGGGACTCGCTCGGGAAGCAGGATAGCCTGCCGTGGCATGAACATCAGGCCGGTGGCAAGACAAGTGTCACCCGCTCCCTGTGCGGAGAGATGGTAGCCTGGCTGCTAAGGACACATGACGGGACGACTAGGGCAGGGGCGCGTGCTCCACTCAGTGGAAAGAGTCTGGGCAGAAAGCAGGCCTGTCCTGTGCCTCTGCTCACAAGGGGACAGCATCTCCTTGCCACCTGTCCCAAGGGCAGCCTTGTGCTTGCCACCAGGTGCCGTACTCGGAACTCGTAGAAACAACCCCATGGAGAAATGGGTAGTCAGATGCCGTCTTCCACCAAGACGTGGCAGCGTTGTCGGTGGCAGGGAGTGTGCCAAGGAAGGAGTGGATACAGTCACCCACAGTACCCCATCCCAGTGCACGGGCCGTGTGCAGGGATCCTGTCGCCTCCTCTCTCCTGTGGTGAAGGCACTGGCCTAGGCCCAGAGTCTGCCTGAGCGCCGGAGCAAAAGGCCAAGACTGACCTACGTCAGGAGATGGTATTAGGCATAGAGTGCCATCCTAGGCCTCGCAGGCTGCTGCAGGGTTGTGACTGTGTCTGCTTACTTCGGCTTAGCAAGGTGAACCCCGGGCGTTAACTTGGAGCACGGGAAAGCAAGGCCCAAGAGGCACCAGCTCCACCGCAGCTCTTCTTCCCTGACGCGACTGAAGTCTTGCTGAGGAAGCAGCGGCGAAGTGCTGTTCGCTCCTAGCCAAAGCTTCTGCGAAAGCACATCATTCCTGAGAAATGTTCTGCAGGCTGCTGCTGCTTGCCTGAGGCCAGTCTCAAGGTGGGAGAAACCCCGCATACAGCGAAAGCCTCTTTGCCTGGGCAACTCCCCTGGGAGAGCACATCATTTGTTGCGAAATCAGAGTTGGGTTTGGGGATGCTGCTGCGGCTTGCCTGAGCTCGTCTCCGCAGCACGGTGGAAGATACCCGCATGGAGCGAAATACTCTTTGCCCTAGCATCCCCTCTGCCTAAGAGAGAGGCATGGCTGCACACGTCTGTCACCGCTCTCCCCAGGAGCAAGTGTGGGGAAGACGCAGCACGCGGCGCCGGGGAAGAGAAGGAGCCGTTGGCCTTGGGGTCGGGAAACGCTCGGGAAGCAGGATAGCCTGCCGTGGCATGAACAGCAGGCCGGTGGCAAGACAAGTGTCACCCGCTCCCTGTGCGCAGAGATGGTAGCCTGGCTGCTAAGGAGACATAGGGGACGACTAGGGCAGGGGCACGTGCTCCACTCTGAGGAAGGTGTCTGGGCAGAAAGCAGGCCTGTACTGTGCCTCTGCTCACAAGGGGACAGCATCTCCTTGCCACCTGTCCCAAGGGCAGACTTGGGCTTGCCACCAGGTGCCAAACCCGTAATTCGCAGAAACAACCCCATGGAGAAACGGGCAGTCAGATGCCGTCTTCCACCAAGATGTGGCAGGGGGTGTGCCGGGGAAAGAGTGGAGACACTCCCCTACAGTTCCCCATCCCAGTTCACGCGCCTCCTCCTCTCCTGAGGTGAAGGCACTGGCCTAGGCCCAGAGTCTGCCTGAGAAAAGGCAAAGCCTTACCTATGCCAGGAGATGGTAATAGGCATAGAGTACCATGCTAGGCCACGCACCTGCTTCAGGGTTGTGACTGTGTCTGCTTAGTTCGGCTTAACAAGATGAACCCCGGGCGCGAACTTGGAGCCCGGGAAAGCAAGGCCCAAGAGGAACCAGCTCTCTCACTACCGTGAAAGAGCGAAATGACCAAAGTCTTGCTGAGGGGAGCAGCAGCGAAGTGCTGTTCGCGCCAAGCTGAAAAACCTCTGCGAAAGCATAGCCGTCGCTGGGAAATGAGAGTTGGTTCTGTGGGCTGCTTTTGGTGCTTGCCTTCGCCTAGTATTCGCAGCATTATGGGAGAAACCCGCATAGAGCGAAAGCCTCTTTGGCGGGGCATCCCCGCTGGGAAAGCACAGCATTCTTTGGGAAATCAGAGTCGGGTCTGTGGGATTCTGCCTGCTGCTTGCCGGAGCTAGTCTCCACCGCACAGTGTAATATACCCGTATGGAGAGAAATCCTCTTTGCCTGGGCATCCCCTCTGCCTGAGAGAGAAGCGCAGTGGCGCCTGTGGAAAGATCCTTAAGGAAAGGGACACGTCTGTCACTGCAGAGCGACAGAAGCCTGGCTGCTAAGGAGAAACGAGGGCAAGATTAGGGCAAGGGAAAGGGCTCCACTCTGAGGAAGGAGTCTGGGCAGAAAGCATGCCTGTCCTGAGCCTTTGGGCCCAAGGAGACAGCAGCTCCTTGGTCACACGTCCGTGGTGGAGACATGGGGTTGCCTCCAGGCGCCTACCCTGAACTCGAGAAACAACTCCCTGAAAGAAGACGCCATCAGAAGCCGTCTTCCTCCAGGATGTGGAAGCTTGGAGGAGGCACGGGGTTTAAGGGGAAGGAGTGGGGACAGTTCCCCAAAGCTCCCTATTCAGTGCACGGGCGGTGTGCAGGGATCCTGTCACCTCTCCTTTCCTGTGGGGAAAGCACTGGCCTAGTCTGCGAGTCCGCCAGAGCGCCAGAGTAAAAGGCCAAGCGATGCCTACACCGGGAGTTGGTAGTGTGCAGAGAGTGCCCTCCTTAGCTACGCAAGCTACTGCACGGTTGTGGCTGTGTCTGCTTAGTTCGGCCTGGCAGGGTGAACCCAGGACGCGAACATGGAGCCCAGGAAAGCAAGGCCCAAGGGGCACCAGCTCTCCCGCAGCTCTTCTTCCCTGACGCGACTGAAGCCTTGCTGAGGAAGCAGCGGCGAAGTGCTGTTGGCTCCAAGCCAAAGCTTCTGCGAAAGCACAGCATGCGCTGAGTAATTCTCTGCGGGCTGCTGCTTGCCTGAGCCCAGTCTCGCGGTGGGAGAAACCCCGCATACAGCGAAAGCCTCTTTGCCTGGGCATCTCCCCTGGGGAAAGTATAGCATTCGTTGGGATATCAGAGTTGGGTTTGGGGATGCTGCTGCTGCTTGCCTGAGCTCGTCTCCGCAGCACGGTGGAAGATACCCGCATGGAGCGAAATACTCTTTGCCCTAGCATCCCCTCTGCCTGAGAGAGAAGCATGGTTGCACACGTCTGTCACCGCGCTCCCCAGTAGCAAGTGTGGGGAAGACGCAACACGTCGCCTCCGGGGAAGAGAAGGAGTCTTTGGCCTTGGGGTCGGGACTCGCTCGGGAAGCAGGATAGCCTGCCGTGGCATGAACATCAGGCCGGTGGCAAGACAAGTGTCACCCGCTCCCTGTGCGGAGAGATGGTAGCCTGGCTGCTAAGGACACATGACGGGACGACTAGGGCAGGGGCGCGTGCTCCACTCAGTGGAAAGAGTCTGGGCAGAAAGCAGGCCTGTCCTGTGCCTCTGCTCACAAGGGGACAGCATCTCCTTGCCACCTGTCCCAAGGGCAGCCTTGTGCTTGCCACCAGGTGCCGTACTCGGAACTCGTAGAAACAACCCCCATGGAGAAATGGGTAGTCAGATGCCGTCTTCCACCAAGACGTGGCAGCGTTGTCGGTGGCAGGGAGTGTGCCAAGGAAGGAGTGGATACAGTCACCCACAGTACCCCATCCCAGTGCACGGGCCGTGTGCAGGGATCCTGTCGCCTCCTCTCTCCTGTGGTGAAGGCACTGGCCTAGGCCCAGAGTCTGCCTGAGCGCCGGAGCAAAAGGCCAAGACTGACCTACGTCAGGAGATGGTATTAGGCATAGAGTGCCATCCTAGGCCTCGCAGGCTGCTGCAGGGTTGTGACTGTGTCTGCTTACTTCGGCTTAGCAAGGTGAACCCCGGGCGTTAACTTGGAGCACGGGAAAGCAAGGCCCAAGAGGCACCAGCTCCGCCGCAGCTCTTCTTCCCTGACGCGACTGAAGTCTTGCTGAGGAAGCAGCGGCGAAGTGCTGTTCGCTCCTAGCCAAAGCTTCTGCGAAAGCACATCATTCCTGAGAAATGTTCTGCAGGCTGCTGCTGCTTGCCTGAGGCCAGTCTCAAGGTGGGAGAAACCCCGCATACAGCGAAAGCCTCTTTGCCTGGGCAACTCCCCTGGGAGAGCACATCATTTGTTGCGAAATCAGAGTTGGGTTTGGGGATGCTGCTGCGGCTTGCCTGAGCTCGTCTCCGCAGCACGGTGGAAGATACCCGCATGGAGCGAAATACTCTTTGCCCTAGCATCCCCTCTGCCTAAGAGAGAGGCATGGCTGCACACGTCTGTCACCGCTCTCCCCAGGAGCAAGTGTGGGGAAGACGCAGCACGCGGCGCCGGGGAAGAGAAGGAGCCGTTGGCCTTGGGGTCGGGAAACGCTCGGGAAGCAGGATAGCCTGCCGTGGCATGAACAACAGCAGGCCGGTGGCAAGACAAGTGTCACCCGCTCCCTGTGCGCAGAGATGGTAGCCTGGCTGCTAAGGAGACATAGGGGACGACTAGGGCAGGGGCACGTGCTCCACTCTGAGGAAGGTGTCTGGGCAGAAAGCAGGCCTGTACTGTGCCTCTGCTCACAAGGGGACAGCATCTCCTTGCCACCTGTCCCAAGGGCAGACTTGGGCTTGCCACCAGGTGCCAAACCCGTAATTCGCAGAAACAACCCCATGGAGAAACGGGCAGTCAGATGCCGTCTTCCACCAAGATGTGGCAGGGGGTGTGCCGGGGAAAGAGTGGAGACACTCCCCTACAGTTCCCCATCCCAGTTCACGCGCCTCCTCTCTCCTGAGGTGAAGGCACTGGCCTAGGCCCAGAGTCTGCCTGAGAAAAGGCAAAGCCTTACCTATGCCAGGAGATGGTAATAGGCATAGAGTACCATGCTAGGCCACGCACCTGCTTCAGGGTTGTGACTGTGTCTGCTTAGTTCGGCTTAACAAGATGAACCCCGGGCGCGAACTTGGAGCCCGGGAAAGCAAGGCCCAAGAGGAACCAGCTCTCTCACTACCGTGAAAGAGCGAATGACCAAAGTCTTGCTGAGGGGAGCAGCAGCGAAGTGCTGTTCGCGCCAAGCTGAAAACCTCTGCGAAAGCATAGCCGTCGCTGGGAAATGAGAGTTGGTTCTGTGGGCTGCTTTTGGTGCTTGCCTTCGCCTAGTATTCGCAGCATTATGGGAGAAAACCCGCATAGAGCGAAAGCCTCTTTGGCGGGGCATCCCCGCTGGGAAAGCACAGCATTCTTTGGGAAATCAGAGTCGGGTCTGTGGGATTCTGCCTGCTGCTTGCCGGAGCTAGTCTCCACCGCACAGTGTAATATACCCGTATGGAGAGAAATCCTCTTTGCCTGGGCATCCCCTCTGCCTGAGAGAGAAGCGCAGTGGCGCCTGTGGAAAGATCCTTAAGGAAAGGGACACGTCTGTCACTGCAGAGCGACAGAAGCCTGGCTGCTAAGGAGAAACGAGGGCAAGATTAGGGCAAGGGAAAGGGCTCCACTCTGAGGAAGGAGTCTGGGCAGAAAGCATGCCTGTCCTGAGCCTTTGGGCCCAAGGAGACAGCAGCTCCTTGGTCACACGTCCGTGGTGGAGACATGGGGTTGCCTCCAGGCGCCTACCCTGAACTCGAGAAACAAACTCCCTGAAAGAAGACGCCATCAGAAGCCGTCTTCCTCCAGGATGTGGAAGCTTGGAGGAGGCACGGGGTTTAAGGGGAAGGAGTGGGGACAGTTCCCCAAAGCTCCCTATTCAGTGCACGGGCGGTGTGCAGGGATCCTGTCACCTCTCCTTTCCTGTGGGGAAAGCACTGGCTTAGTCTGCGAGTCCGCCAGAGCGCCAGAGTAAAAGGCCAAGCGATGCCTACACCGGGAGTTGGTAGTGTGCATAGAGTGCCCTCCTTAGCTACGCAAGCTACTGCACGGTTGTGGCTGTGTCTGCTTACTTCGGCCTGTGGGCGCGAACATGGAGCCCAGGAAAGCAAGGCCCAAGAGGCAACAGCTCTCCCGCAGCTCTTCTTCCCTGACGCGACTGAAGCCTTGTTGAGGAATCAGCGGCGAAGTGCTGTTGGCTCCAAGCCAAAGCTTCTGTGAAAGCACAGCATGCTCTGAGTAATTCTCTGCGGGCTGCTGCTGCTTGCCTGAGCCCAGTCTCGCGGTGGGAGAAACCCCGCATACAGCGAAAGCCTCTTTGCCTGGGCATCTCCCCGGGGAAAGTATAGCATTCGTTGGGATATCAGAGTTGGGTTTGGGGATGCTGCTGCGGCTTGCCTGAGCTCGTCTCCGCAGCACGGTGGAGATACCCGCATGGAGCGAAATACTCTTTGCCCTAGCATCCCCTCTGCCTGAGAGAGAAGCATGGTTGCACACGTCTGTCACCGCTCTCCCCAGGAGCAAGTGTGGGGAAGACGCAACACGTTTGGCTCCGGGGAAGAGAAGGAGTCGTTTGGCCTTGGGGTCGGGAAACGCTCGGGAAGCAGGATAGCCTGCCGTGGCATGAACATCAGGCCGGTGGCAAGACAAGTGTCACCCGCTCCCTGTGCGCAGAGATGGTAGCCTGGCTGCTAAGGACACATGAGGGGACGACTAGGGCAGGGGCGCGTGCTCCACTCAGAGGAAAGAGTCTGGGCAGAAAGCAGGCCTGTCCTGTGCCTCTGCTCACAAGGGGACAGCATCTCCTTGCCACCTGTCCCAAGGGCAGCCTTGGGCTTGCCACCAGGTGCCAAACCCGTAACTCGTAGAAAAAGAAAAACAACCCCATGGAGAAACGGGCAGTCAGATGCCGTCTTCCACCAAGATGTGGCAGGGGGTGTGCCGGGGAAAGAGTGGAGACACTCCCCTACAGTTCCCCATCCCAGTTCACGCGCCTCCTCTCTCCTGAGGTGAAGGCACTGGCCTAGGCCCAGAGTCTGCCTGAGAAAAGGCAAAGCCTTACCTATGCCAGGAGATGGTAATAGGCATAGAGTACCATGCTAGGCCACGCACCTGCTTCAGGGTTGTGACTGTGTCTGCTTAGTTCGGCTTAACAAGATGAACCCCGGGCGCGAACTTGGAGCCCGGGAAAGCAAGGCCCAAGAGGAACCAGCTCTCTCACTACCGTGAAAGAGCGAATGACCAAAGTCTTGCTGAGGGGAGCAGCAGCGAAGTGCTGTTCGCGCCAAGCTGAAAACCTCTGCGAAAGCATAGCCGTCGCTGGGAAATGAGAGTTGGTTCTGTGGGCTGCTTTTGGTGCTTGCCTTCGCCTAGTATTCGCAGCATTATGGGAGAAACCCGCATAGAGCGAAAAGCCTCTTTGGCGGGGCATCCCCGCTGGGAAAGCACAGCATTCTTTGGGAAATCAGAGTCGGGTCTGTGGGATTCTGCCTGCTGCTTGCCGGAGCTAGTCTCCACCGCACAGTGTAATATACCCGTATGGAGAGAAATCCTCTTTGCCTGGGCATCCCCTCTGCCTGAGAGAGAAGCGCAGTGGCGCCTGTGGAAAGATCCTTAAGGAAAGGGACACGTCTGTCACTGCAGAGCGACAGAAGCCTGGCTGCTAAGGAGAAACGAGGGCAAGATTAGGGCAAGGGAAAGGGCTCCACTCTGAGGAAGGAGTCTGGGCAGAAAGCATGCCTGTCCTGAGCCTTTGGGCCCAAGGAGACAGCAGCTCCTTGGTCACACGTCCGTGGTGGAGACATGGGGTTGCCTCCAGGCGCCTACCCTGAACTCGAGAAACAACTCCCTGAAAGAAGACGCCATCAGAAGCCGTCTTCCTCCAGGATGTGGAAGCTTGGAGGAGGCACGGGGTTTAAGGGGAAAGGAGTGGGGACAGTTCCCCAAAGCTCCCTATTCAGTGCACGGGCGGTGTGCAGGGATCCTGTCACCTCTCCTTTCCTGTGGGGAAAGCACTGGCCTAGTCTGCGAGTCCGCCAGAGCGCCAGAGTAAAAGGCCAAGCGATGCCTACACCGGGAGTTGGTAGTGTGCAGAGAGTGCCCTCCTTAGCTACGCAAGCTACTGCACGGTTGTGGCTGTGTCTGCTTAGTTCGGCCTGGCAGGGTGAACCCAGGACGCGAACATGGAGCCCAGGAAAGCAAGGCCCAAGGGGCACCAGCTCTCCCGCAGCTCTTCTTCCCTGACGCGACTGAAGCCTTGCTGAGGAAGCAGCGGCGAAGTGCTGTTGGCTCCAAGCCAAAGCTTCTGTGAAAGCACAGCATGCTCTGAGTAATTCTCTGCGGGCTGCTGCTGCTTGCCTGAGCCCAGTCTCGCGGTGGGAGAAACCCCGCATACAGCGAAAGCCTCTTTGCCTGGGCATCTCCCCGGGGAAAGTATAGCATTCGTTGGGATATCAGAGTTGGGTTTGGGGATGCTGCTGCTGCTTGCCTGAGCTCGTCTCCGCAGTACGGTGGGAGATACCCGCATGGAGCGAAATACTCTTTGCCCTAGCATCCCCTCTGCCTGAGAGAGAAGCATGGTTGCACACGTCTGTCACCGCGCTCCCCAGTAGCAAGTGTGGGGAAGACGCAACACGTCGCCTCCGGGGAAGAGAAGGAGTCTTTGGCCTTGGGGTCGGGACTCGCTCGGGAAGCAGGATAGCCTGCCGTGGCATGAACATCAGGCCGGTGGCAAGACAAGTGTCACCCGCTCCCTGTGCGGAGAGATGGTAGCCTGGCTGCTAAGGACACATGAGGGGACGACTAGGGCAGGGGCGCGTGCTCCACTCAGTGGAAAGAGTCTGGGCAGAAAGCAGGCCTGTCCTGTGCCTCTGCTCACAAGGGGACAGCATCTCCTTGCCACCTGTCCCAAGGGCAGCCTTGTGCTTGCCACCAGGTGCCGTACTCGGAACTCGTAGAAACAACCCCCATGGAGAGAGAAATGGGTAGTCAGATGCCGTCTTCCACCAAGACGTGGCAGCGTTGTCGGTGGCAGGGAGTGTGCCAAGGAAGGAGGAGTGGATACAGTCACCCACAGTACCCCATCCCAGTGCACGGGCCGTGTGCAGGGATCCTGTCGCCTCCTCTCTCCTGTGGTGAAGGCACTGGCCTAGGCCCAGAGTCTGCCTGAGCGCCGGAGCAAAAGGCCAAGACTGACCTACGTCAGGAGATGGTATTAGGCATAGAGTGCCATCCTAGGCCTCGCAGGCTGCTGCAGGGTTGTGACTGTGTCTGCTTACTTCGGCTTAGCAAGGTGAACCCCGGGCGTTAACTTGGAGCACGGGAAAGCAAGGCCCAAGAGGCACCAGCTCCACCGCAGCTCTTCTTCCCTGACGCGACTGAAGTCTTGCTGAGGAAGCAGCGGCGAAGTGCTGTTCGCTCCTAGCCAAAGCTTCTGCGAAAGCACATCATTCCTGAGAAATGTTCTGCAGGCTGCTGCTGCTTGCCTGAGGCCAGTCTCAAGGTGGGAGAAACCCCGCATACAGCGAAAGCCTCTTTGCCTGGGCAACTCCCCTGGGGAGAGCACATCATTTGTTGCGAAATCAGAGTTGGGTTTGGGGATGCTGCTGCGGCTTGCCTGAGCTCGTCTCCGCAGCACGGTGGAAGATACCCGCATGGAGCGAAATACTCTTTGCCCTAGCATCCCCTCTGCCTAAGAGAGAGGCATGGCTGCACACGTCTGTCACCGCTCTCCCCAGGAGCAAGTGTGGGGAAGACGCAGCACGCGGCGCCGGGGGGAAGAGAAGGAGCCGTTGGCCTTGGGGTCGGGAAACGCTCGGGAAGCAGGATAGCCTGCCGTGGCATGAACAGCAGGCCGGTGGCAAGACAAGTGTCACCCGCTCCCTGTGCGCAGAGATGGTAGCCTGGCTGCTAAGGAGACATAGGGGACGACTAGGGCAGGGGCACGTGCTCCACTCTGAGGAAGGTGTCTGGGCAGAAAGCAGGCCTGTACTGTGCCTCTGCTCACAAGGGGACAGCATCTCCTTGCCACCTGTCCCAAGGGCAGACTTGGGCTTGCCACCAGGTGCCAAACCCGTAATTCGCAAAAACAACCCCATGGAGAAACGGGCAGTCAGATGCCGTCTTCCACCAAGATGTGGCAGGGGGTGTGCCGGGGAAAGAGTGGAGACACTCCCCTACAGTTCCCCATCCCAGTTCACGCGCCTCCTCTCTCCTGAGGTGAAGGCACTGGCCTAGGCCCAGAGTCTGCCTGAGAAAAGGCAAAGCCTTACCTATGCCAGGAGATGGTAATAGGCATAGAGTACCATGCTAGGCCACGCACCTGCTTCAGGGTTGTGACTGTGTCTGCTTAGTTCGGCTTAACAAGATGAACCCCGGGCGCGAACTTGGAGCCCGGGAAAGCAAGGCCCAAGAGGAACCAGCTCTCTCACTACCGTGAAAGAGCGAATGACCAAAGTCTTGCTGAGGGGAGCAGCAGCGAAGTGCTGTTCGCGCCAAGCTGAAAACCTCTGCGAAAGCATAGCCGTCGCTGGGAAATGAGAGTTGGTTCTGTGGGCTGCTTTTGGTGCTTGCCTTCGCCTAGTATTCGCAGCATTATGGGAGAAACCCGCATAGAGCGAAAGCCTCTTTGGCGGGGCATCCCCGCTGGGAAAGCACAGCATTCTTTGGGAAATCAGAGTCGGGTCTGTGGGATTCTGCCTGCTGCTTGCCGGAGCTAGTCTCCACCGCACAGTGTAATATACCCGTATGGAGAGAAATCCTCTTTGCCTGGGCATCCCCTCTGCCTGAGAGAGAAGCGCAGTGGCGCCTGTGGAAAGATCCTTAAGGAAAGGGACACGTCTGTCACTGCAGAGCGACAGAAGCCTGGCTGCTAAGGAGAAACGAGGGGCAAGATTAGGGCAAGGGAAAGGGCTCCACTCTGAGGAAGGAGTCTGGGCAGAAAGCATGCCTGTCCTGAGCCTTTGGGCCCAAGGAGACAGCAGCTCCTTGGTCACACGTCCGTGGTGGAGACATGGGGTTGCCTCCAGGCGCCTACCCTGAACTCGAGAAACAACTCCCTGAAAGAAGACGCCATCAGAAGCCGTCTTCCTCCAGGATGTGGAAGCTTGGAGGAGGCACGGGGTTTAAGGGGAAGGAGTGGGGACAGTTCCCCAAAGCTCCCTATTCAGTGCACGGGCGGTGTGCAGGGATCCTGTCACCTCTCCTTTCCTGTGGGGAAAGCACTGGCCTAGTCTGCGAGTCCGCCAGAGCGCCAGAGTAAAAGGCCAAGCGATGCCTACACCGGGAGTTGGTAGTGTGCATAGAGTGCCCTCCTTAGCTACGCAAGCTACTGCACGGTTGTGGCTGTGTCTGCTTAGTTCGGCCTGGCAGGGTGAACACAGGACGCGAACATGGAGCCCAGGAAAGCAAGGCCCAAGAGGCACCAGCTCTCCCGCAGCTCTTCTTCCCTGACGCGACTGAAGCCTTGCTGAGGAAGCAGCGGCGAAGTGCTGTTGGCTCCAAGCCAAAGCTTCTGTGAAAGCACAGCATGCGCTGAGTAATTCTCTGCGGGCTGCTGCTTGCCTGAGCCCAGTCTCGCGGTGGGAGAAACCCCGCATACAGCGAAAGCCTCTTTGCCTGGGCATCTCCCCGGGAAAGTATAGCATTCGTTGGGATATCAGAGTTGGGTTTTGGGGATGCTGCTGCGGCTTGCCTGAGCTCGTCTCCGCAGTACGGTGGGAGATACCCGCATGGAGCGAAATACTCTTTGCCCTAGCATCCCCTCTGCCTGAGAGAGAAGCATGGTTGCACACGTCTGTCACCGCGCTCCCCAGGAGCAAGTGTGGGGAAGACGCAACACGTCGCCTCCGGGGAAGAGAAGGAGTCTTTGGCCTTGGGGTCGGGACTCGCTCGGGAAGCAGGATAGCCTGCCGTGGCATGAACATCAGGCCGGGTGGCAAGACAAGTGTCACCCGCTCCCTGTGCGGAGAGATGGTAGCCTGGCTGCTAAGGACACATGAGGGGACGACTAGGGCAGGGGCGCGTGCTCCACTCAGTGGAAAGAGTCTGGGCAGAAAGCAGGCCTGTCCTGTGCCTCTGCTCACAAGGGGACAGCATCTCCTTGCCACCTGTCCCAAGGGCAGCCTTGTGCTTGCCACCAGGTGCCGTACTCGGAACTCGTAGAAACAACCCCCATGGAGAAATGGGTAGTCAGATGCCGTCTTCCACCAAGACGTGGCAGCGTTGTCGGTGGGCAGGGAGTGTGCCAAGGAAGGAGTGGATACAGTCACCCACAGTACCCCATCCCAGTGCACGGGCCGTGTGCAGGGATCCTGTCGCCTCCTCTCTCCTGTGGTGAAGGCACTGGCCTAGGCCCAGAGTCTGCCTGAGCGCCGGAGCAAAAGGCCAAGACTGACCTACGTCAGGAGATGGTATTAGGCATAGAGTGCCATCCTAGGCCTCGCAGGCTGCTGCAGGGTTGTGACTGTGTCTGCTTACTTCGGCTTAGCAAGGTGAACCCCGGGCGTTAACTTGGAGCACGGGAAAGCAAGGCCCAAGAGGCACCAGCTCCGCCGCAGCTCTTCTTCCCTGACGCGACTGAAGTCTTGCTGAGGAAGCAGCGGCGAAGTGCTGTTCGCTCCTAGCCAAAGCTTCTGCGAAAAGCACATCATTCCTGAGAAATGTTCTGCAGGCTGCTGCTGCTTGCCTGAGGCCAGTCTCAAGGTGGGAGAAACCCCGCATACAGCGAAAGCCTCTTTGCCTGGGCAACTCCCCTGGGAGAGCACATCATTTGTTGCGAAATCAGAGTTGGGTTTGGGGATGCTGCTGCGGCTTGCCTGAGCTCGTCTCCGCAGCACGGTGGAAGATACCCGCATGGAGCGAAATACTCTTTGCCCTAGCATCCCCTCTGCACTAAGAGAGAGGCATGGCTGCACACGTCTGTCACCGCTCTCCCCAGGAGCAAGTGTGGGGAAGACGCCAGCACGCGGGCGCCGGGGAAGAGAAGGAGCCGTTGGCCTTGGGGTCGGGAAAACGCTCGGGAAGCAGGATAGCCTGCCGTGGCATGAACAGCAGGCCGGTGGCAAGACAAGTGTCACCCGCTCCCTGTGCGCAGAGATGGTAGCCTGGCTGCTAAGGAGACATAGGGGACGACTAGGGCAGGGGCACGTGCTCCACTCTGAGGAAGGTGTCTGGGCAGAAAGCAGGCCTGTACTGTGCCTCTGCTCACAAGGGGACAGCATCTCCTTGCCACCTGTCCCAAGGGCAGACTTGGGCTTGCCACCAGGTGCCAAACCCGTAATTCGCAGAAACAACCCCATGGAGAAACGGGCAGTCAGATGCCGTCTTCCACCAAGATGTGGCAGGGGGGTGTGCCGGGGAAAGAGTGGAGACACACTCCCCTACAGTTCCCCATCCCCGTTCACGCGCCCTCCTCTCTCCTGAGGTGAAGGCAACTGGCCTAGGCCCAGGAGAGTCCTGCCTGAGAAAAGGCAAAGCCTTACCTATGCCAGGAGATGGTAATAGGCATAGAGTACCATGCTAGGCCACGCACCTGCTTCAGGGTTGTGACTGTGTCCTGCTTAGTTCGGCTTAACAAGACTGAACCCCTGGGCGCGAACTTGGAGGCCCGGGAAAGCAAGGCCCAAGAGGAACCAGCTCTCTCACTACCGTGAAAGAGCGAATGACCAAAGTCTTGCTGAGGGGAGCAGCAGCGAAGTGCTGTTAGCGCCAAGCTGAAAACAACCTCTGCGAAAGCATAGCCGTCGCTGGGAAATGAGAGTCTGGTTCTGTGGGCTGCTTTTGGTTGCTTGCCTTCGCCTAGTATTCATCAGGCATTATGGGAGAATCCCGCATAGAGCGAAAAGCCCACCCCCCCCCCCCTCGCCTCCCTATTGCGTCTA